>NC_025997.2:62099027-62118326 GCF_000442705.2 Elaeis guineensis
CCACACTCTTTGGTTTAAGAGGACAACCAACCCATATGGCCTACAGCGACCTATGCTCGATAGAAGCTGTCGTCCTTATTAACAGCCTATCATTTGGTCGTGAACAGTTTTAAGGACTAATCGATAAATCCTCTCTTTATCGAACTTAAATAGTCCTAAGGACTTCATCATAACAACGGAGTTCATTAGAAGATGAAAGCTTATGATGAAGATGCCAAATATATTTTATTTATTAACAAATCAATTACAATACTTGGTTGCTCAACCGTCAACAGCTTGACGATTGGCTTTTTGGGACACATTTCCAACAACTCCCACTTGTCCTAAAGCCACTCGGCACAGTATCTAATACCCATCTTCGACTTGTGGTTGTCGAACTCCTTTATCGCCAGGGCTTTAGTGAAGGGGTCGGCTAGGTTCTCCTTTCCGTCGATCTTCTGAAGGTCGACGTCACCTCGATCCACGATCTCTCGGACCAGGTGGAAGCGGTGCAAGATGTGCTTCGTGCTGATGTGCTTTGGGTTCCTTCACCTGAGCTATGGCACCAGTGCTGTCGCAGTAGAGCAGGACTGGACCATCGAGGGAGGGTGCTACTCCGAGCTCGTTGATGAATTTCTCAGCCACACAGCTTCCTTCGCGGCATCCGATGCTGCGATGTACTCCGCTTCACAAACAGAGTCTGCCACAGTATGCTGCTTGGAACTCTTCCAGCAGATGGCTCCACCATTCAGAGTAAAGATATAACCCGACACACTCCTGCTGTCATCATGGTCAGATTGGAAGCTGAGTCTGTGAACCCCACAAGTTTCAGATCTGACTCGCCATAAACCAACCATTGGTCCTTAGTATTTCTCAAATACTTAAAGATGGCTTTAACCACTTTTCAGTGATTTTCTCCAGGATCAGATTGGTATCTACTCACTACTCCTAGTGAGTATGCCACATCTGGTCTTGTACATATCATGGCGTACATGATAGATCCCACGGCTGAAGCATATGGGACTCTACTCATACGCTCTCTCTCTTCAGGAGTTGTCGGACAATCCTTCTTAGAGAGAGAAATTCCTTGGCCTATCGATAGATAGCCCTTCTTGAAATTCTCCATGCTGAACCTCTTCAACACAGTGTCTATGTACATGGACTGGGATAACCCAAGCATCCTTTTAGATCTATCCCTATAGATCTTCATCCCTAGGATATAGGATGCTTCACCCAAGTCCTTCATGGAGAACTGTGATGACAACCAAACTTTTATTCTCTGTAGTGCGGAGATGTCATTCTCGATTAAGAGAATGTCATCCACGTACAAGACAAGGAATACCACAACTGGACCATTTGCCATTTATAGATGTAGGGCTCTTCTCCATTCTTAATGAAGCCATACGTTTTGATCACCTTATCAAAATACATGTTCCAACTCCGAGAAGCTTGCTTCAATCCATAAATGGATCTATGAAGCTTGCACACCTTGGACTCATCTGTGGATGTAAACCCCTCAGGTTGTATCATATACACCTCTTCGGTCAGCTCTCCATTCAGAAAAGCTGTCTTTACATCCATCTGCCAGATCTCATAATCCAGATGGGTAGCTATTGCAAGCATTATCCGAATGGATTTGAGCATTGCCACAGGAGAAAATATCTCGTCATAGTCAATACCATAACGTTGACGATACCCCTTGGTGACCAGACGGGCTTTATAGGTCTCCACCTTTCCGTCTGCACCCCTCTTCCTTTTGAAGACCCATTTACACCCAATGGGTTTAACCCCTTCAGGTGGGTCAACCAATGTCCATACATCGTTGACCTTCATGGACTCCATTTCGGATTTCATGGCTTCAAGCCATTTCTCAGAATCAGGTCTCTGCATTGCATCCATATAGGTGATCGGATCCTCATTATTCTCATCAAGTTCGATGGGATCACCGTCCCGGACCAAGAAACCGTAGTATCTGTCCGGCGACGCGGTACTCTACCGGATCGCCTTAATGGTGCAGGTATATTGGGCTCCGGATCTGATCTAATCATATCCGACTCAGGTTCAGCTATTGGTGTCGGTCCTTCTACCTGTTGAACTTCATCAAGTTCAACCTTAGAGGCAACGGTTCCTTCACCAAGGAACTCCTTTTCTAAAAAGATTGTCTTAAGGCTGACGAACACCTTTTGTTCATCAGCATGGTAGAAAAAATATCCTTTTGTCTCTTTAGGGTACCCTATGAATGAGTATTTGTCAGACCTAGGTCCAAGTTTATCTGTGACTAATCGTTTGACATAGGTCGGGCACTCCCAGACCCTAAGGTGTGAAAGTACTGGCTTACGCCCTGTCCATATCTCATATGGAGTCTTAATTACAGACTTACTTGGAACCCTATTTAACAGATAACAGGCCGATTCGAGTGCATATCTCCAGAAGGATATCGGCAAGCTAGCAAAACCCATCATGGATCAGACCATATCTAACAGAGTCCGATTTCTCCTTTCAGACACACCATTATGCTGTGGTGTTCCTCGAGGAGTCCATTGGGAGAGAATCCCATTCTCTCCTAGATATGTGAGAAATTCACTAGAAAGGTATTCTCCTCCTCGATTAGATCGAAGAGTTTTAATACTCTTCCCAGTTTATTTTTTTACTTCACTTCGGAATCGTTTGAACATTTCAAATGAATCCGACTTATGTTTCATCAGATAGATATATCCATATCGGGATAGGTCATCCGTGAAAATTATGAAGTAGAAATATCCACCTCTAGCACTGGTGCTCATGGGCCCGCATACATCAGTATGTATTAGGCCCAAGAGCTCAGTAGCTCTCTCACCTTTTTCAATAAAAGGTGACTTGGTCATTTTACCAAGAAGACAGGACTCACAGGTTGGAAGTGATTCACAATCACTGACTTCGAAGATTTCCTCTTGAGTCAACCTGTTTATTCTGTTCTTGTTTATATGACCTAGCCTACAGTGCCATAAGTAGATATCTGACACACTATCTAATCTAGGGTGCTTGCCAGTTGAATAGACTCTTATTGGGCTTGATCTTTTTGGTCTGGCTCTGCACTGATGTCCCAGCCTGAACTTGCACCTTCTTCACTTTCTTCTTCTTGTTCTTCTTCTCTTTCTCAAAGGGTCGAGAACCAAAAGACGAACCTCCCACTAAGTTCACTGACTCCTTGTGAAGTTGGTGATCATTCTCAAAGTTCTGAAGCAACCCCAGTAACCCGTGGTAGTTCTCTTCAGGCTTTGTCATTCTATAATGAGTGAGGAATGGGAGATAAGACTTGGGCAGCGAGTTCAGTATTGCATCTTTTCCAAGCTGCTCATGCAAGAGAAAGCCAAGTTTGCTCAATCATTCCATCAGCTCGATCATGTACAATACATGATCAGTGACAGAGGCACCATCCCGTATTTTAGCGTTGAAGATGGCACAACAAGTCTTGTGCCTCTTGACGTCATCGGATGTGCCAAAGGCATCCTCCAACACTTGAAGCATGTCCTTTGGCTGAGCCATCTCCAATCTGCGACTAAACTCGTCGCTCATGGTAGCCAGCATGATACAGCGCACCATGGTCCGGTCACTGAGCCACTTCTTGTAAGTGTCTCTGACTGTTCCACATGCATTGACAGCTAGCTCCTCAGGTGCAAGATCCATTATCACATATAGGATTCATTCATGCTCCAGGACTATCTTCAACTTTCGATACCAGCTACCGAAGTTGGATCCCACCAACTTATCATTGTCCAACAATGATCGGAGCGATAGGGAAGTGGCCACATTTACACAAAGGAGAACCATAACCTAATTAGTAATTGATTCATTAAACCTAAAGATTTGGACTTTAATCAAAAGGTTTCTCCCACTATTTTATTCGAATTGGTAGCCTCTACCTCCAATTCGAGGAATTATCCTAATTCCTTAGTGGGTACTAGAATCCACTTAGACTGCACACAAGCCCAACTTTGGTTGGCCAACCCATGTACATCTAAGGGTAGGTTCATAACCAATTGTTTCTCTAAATAATTTCTAGTAATTTTAATTTTGTCCCAGAAACCTAATCAGTAGGCTTTGGCCTCCACTATAAGGATCCGGTTAGGTCCAACCATTAACATGATCATACTTGGTGTATCTAACCAATGAAGGATTAAGCCCAACTTTGGTTGGCTCACCTAACCACCATTAGAGAGACACTTCCAAGTCATCATATGATGAGTGATAATTCCATTAGTCAACAAGCACCAGGCCTTTGGGTCTGTAATGATTATTGAGTTAATGGACTCATTATCAAACACCTTAATGGGAGGCTATGACTCAGTTATCTCTATAACTTTATCATTTTAAGGACCTAATAATTTTAGAAGATTTAAATAATATAGAGGATGAGGTCAGATGAACCAGCTTATCATGATCCTCCCACTAGCTTCACCAAGTCAGCTTAAGGGAGACCATTAAAAGGGCTGGTCTAGGAGCACCTAAATCAGTCACACTGATTTACCTAGCTGACATGGGTCAGCTCGAATAGTCAAGTGATTCGATCAAAACATAATTTCACCAAGAGGCCAGGTAAGTTCGATCAGTGGGAGGGTCTGCCAAAGCTTGCCTTAGACACCATCAGAAATGGCCAGGTAAGCGGGCTCCCAATTAAAAACCACCGGTCTGGTTTACCTTAGACACCAACTAGTTTAATTAGTTTCGATTAGATCAACCTAACAGTTCGTGCTAGACCGCTTAGCCAAAAATCAAGTCCATTTGGTTCTCGTTAAAGACATGGACTTGACCAACTACAACTATTGTAATTGATCTAGAGAATCCTTGACCTAATCTAAGACAACAATTGATTAGATTTAGTCAATTCTTTAATTAAGTCCATCTTTAATCTAACCATAGGTCTAACCCAATTAATGGACCTAATTTCTACTAACCCATTAACCCAATGTGTTATGATTTGTGTCTTAGGTTCTTCAATTCACAATCCTAGAACCTAATCAAACAACTTCTTAATTCTTAATTAAGTTTTGGGCTGAGGGTTGGGTTTGGCTTTTCAAAAAATAATTTTCATATTTGTAAAATAATTTTACAATATGATTCTACCAACCATATTGCATATTTGATTTATAATCAAGATACAAGTGAAATAAACATGAAACTACTTTAGATCTAATCTAAACAGGTTCTTGTAATTGAAACAGTTTCAACTTTAAATAATTTTTTTGCACAAAAATTATTAACAAAGAGATTTTATTTTAGATTTAAATACCTTTTAAATCTAATAAATCATAAATTTAATCTAGATCATATCTAATAAATTTATGATTAAAAATAGATCTACACGAACTAGGACAACCTTTGCACTGTAAGGGGTAAACCTTACAGCAGGACAACCTTGCAGTTCGTGATTGATCTAAAATTTTAATTTTAGATTTAAAAATCAGATTATAAATTAAATCTAATCTAAGAAATAATCTAAGCATGTATAAATAATCATGTAATAAAGAATCTAGGCTCTGATACCAATTGTAGGAACCAGATCTAGGGTTTCAGGGTTAGAGCTTGAAACCTTTTCAAGATCATACAGCGGAAGACTAAAATAAATCAAAATTTATTTTTTAAAATCAAAAAATCTCTAGATCTAAGATTCTATTACATTATTATTACATAGCATTAAATCAGAAATTAAAATATATAAATATAGTATGAACTACATGTTGATCATATCAACATGTTTCTATACCACATCTAATGTATGTATTAAACAATAGATCAGATCTATTACCTTGCAAGTTAGACGCTCTAACATTGCTGATCCGGGCTTAAGGATGATGTTGCAAGCCGCACACACGTCCGGCCTCTAGGAGTCATCCACACGAGCCCACGAATCTCGATCAGAAGTCCTACTTCAGGAAATCAGCATAGTATGCTAGTACTGCGCTGATCCTTCTTTGATGGTTGATCAGGTGCCTCCTTCTTCTTGATTTGGACTCTTCCAAAGATGAAAAGTAGAAAGAGGAGTTTCAGATCTGAGACACTCTCAGGAAACTCAAGATAGAGGGAGGAAAGATATGAAAACAAAAACCCTAGAAGAAGACCCTCTTCTTCTTCACATTTTTCTCTCTAAACATCCAAACTTGCATCTTTTATATCTCCACGACCCAAAGGTATTTCTCTTTGATTTTTGGCTGGCACAAAGGTCTCTCAAATCTCTGACTTCACCTAAAATTTTATGAAGAAAATCATCTTATATAGAGAGATATGATAGAGTCCTTGTCTAGGTCAAACACCTAGTTAAGGCTTATCCAAACATGGCAAGTTAAGGGACGCCCAACTCTTGAGCACCTCCTCCATATTTTTGTGCATGGATCACCAGAAAAGGGTGCACAATGTAAATCCTAAAATCCATAAAAATTCTAAAAAAATTTTGGATAAATTTGGTGCAAAATTGAAAGAGTTTTAGATTTCTAAAACTCTATCTCATAGAATTCGAAATCCAAACTTATTCCTTTTAGATTTGATCCAAACCACCTTCCATGTAAGAAAGAAGAGAGGAGACCTTTTGTGAACGTGGGAGAGATCTGGGAGAGGACTTTTGTTGCACAAAATAAGTAGAGATTGGCGTTGAATAAGAGAGAGGGCGTGGAGAAGGTTTATGTGGCGCAAGGTGGAATCCTAGTCTTACTAGGATTATGTCTTATGACTTGTTTTAATTTGGTTTTCCAAACCAAATCAAATCAAAATTAGATCAACCCAATTAAAATAGATCTTAACCCAATTAAGAACCTAATTTAATCATATTAAATTAGATTTAAATCTGATTTAATTTTCTAATCAAATTAGAAGTTAGATTGACCCAAGTCCTAGTTGAACTAGGACTAGTTTTTCCTTGCACTTGGCTTATCCAATAAACCAATTGGACTTGATCCAATCAAGCCCAAACTAAATCTAATTAAATTATATTTAATTAAACTTAATCTCAGCCCATTGGCTTAATCAAATTAAGTCAATTAGCAATCGAATTGCTAATCGATCCTCCTGCAACACTTGCACTGGGTTAAATGTCAATCGTATTGATCATTTAACCCTAGAATGATTCTTAATCGTTGATCAACCATCCGATCGGATCATGAACTCTAATGTGTGTGACCTCATAGGTCCGAACCTAAGCCGATAGCATAAAAATAAATTTCTATACCAATCGAAGTGACCATCTAGCAATGGTACCTGACGATCGGATAGGTCGAATGTGTAGAACAACATCCTTAGAACCCATGCGGATATAGTTTTCATATAATTCATCCCCTTGACCAAAATGATCATAGGACACCCCAAAGTTCAACTGTCAACTCTGATCAGGTTGTCCACATTGTATTTCAAAATATCAAATCCATCTAATGGATTATCCTGGCCAAGGTTTTGCTAAATTGAAATACAGTGACTCATTCTTCTCCAACTCTTGGAGTGGTCAATCCCATCTCGATCACACTCTGACTTCGCAAGTACTTGACTGTGCCCAGAAGCCTTCCATCCCTGAATTAGAAATTCAGTTAGTCCAGTACCAAAGCACAGTGAGTTGCTTGCAAGTCACTGAGGCGATCTCAAGTCTAAGGGACACTTATACCTATATCCCATCAGAGACATTCTCGACAGCAGAATACTCTGGAGTTGGTCACGTTCAATGATGATGTATCCTTACATCTCACCTGTATGCCATACCAGTGTCTCCACACTCTTTAGTTAAGAGGACAACCAACCCATATGGCCTACAGCGACCTATGCTCGATAGAAGCTGTCGTCCTTATTAACAGCTTATCATTTGGTCGTGAACAGTTTTAAGGACTAATCGATAAATTCTCTCTTTATCAAACTTAAATAGTCCTAAGGACTTTATCATAATAACAGAGTTCATTAGAAGATGAAAGCTTATGATGAAGATGCCAAATATATTTTATTTATTAACAAATCAATTACAATACTTGGTTGCTCAACCGTCAACAGCTTGACGATTGGCTTTTTGGGACACATTTCTCAACACTTGAAAGATACTTAGATATTCTTATAGAGGATTTAGAGGAAGCATTCCTTGTGGAAGATAGAGACATTAGAAATGATCTCAAGACCTATGATGAGGCAATGTTAGATATTGACTCTAAAAAATGGTTGGAAGCAATTAAGTCAGAAATTGACTCCATGGATTCCATCAGGTTTGGTCCTTAGTAGATCCACCTGAAGATATTGTACCTGTTAAGTGTAAATAGATTTACAAAAAAAAAATTGGATCAGATGGTAAGGTAGAGACCTATAAAGCAATGCTAGTTGTGAAGGGTTATAGTCAACGCGAAGGCATTGACTATCATGAAACCTTTTCTCCTATGGCCATGCTGAAATTCATCCATACTCTACTTGCGATAGCAGTTTTTTATGATTATGAAATATGGCAGATGGATATGAAAACTATCTATCTAAATGGATAATTTGAGAAGGATATCTATATGGAGCAGCCTTTCGATTTCACATCTAGTGATAGTGATCACAAGGTCTGCAAGCTGCAAAAATCTATATATGGACTCAACCAAGCATCATGAAGTTGGAACACTTACTTTAATGATGTGATCAAAATATTTGATTTTATCAAAAATGAGGAGCCGTGTGTGTACAAAAAGATCAGTGGGAGCACTATCACATTCCTTATATTGTACGTAGATGATATCTTATCGTTGTCATAGGTAGTCAAGAATAAAAACCAACTCAAACTATATAGATAGGATGAGTAGGGATCGTTTCTATGGAGTTTTAGAATGATTATTTATTTATTTATTTTTAAGAAAAAATAAAAGAGAATTGATTGTAGAAGGATTAAAAAAAAATAAAATAGTAAGAATTTAATTGTAAATATAAATTAATTTATGAAAAAAAATAAATCAAAAAAATAACCCAGGAATTCCAAATCTACCATGTAAATTAGATTTATTTTTTTTTCTTATGTTGTAATATTAATTCTTGTGATTAAGATATTAGCATAGCTTATCTCTAAGGGATACGGACTGTATCAGTAGATCACAGCTTATCTTATTGAAGTATAAACTATCTAAATTCAATTACAAGATCTAAGATTTAATCTCATATACTACGATCTATCTCTCCAAAGCATGTACCATATCCAGGGATCACAGCACGTCAATAGAGGGTATAGGTCCTGTAGGCTAGATCAATACCTCAAAAAAAAATAAAAAGATATGAAATAAAAGTATAATTTTATTACATAAAAATTAAATAAAAAAAATAAAAACTCTTTTACAGGCTTCATTGTATTCCTGGATTGAAGGGATTTAGCCACGCATCAAGATCTCTAGCTCCATAATCTCCCAATATTTGATCCCTAAAGCTTCTTGATTTTTTTATCTATTTTTTTCTAACTTTTTCTCTGATTTTTTTCTCTCTCCCTACACTTATTTTTGGATTCCCTATTTATAGGTGAATTTTTTATATTTTTTGGTAGAAAAAAGAGTCCTAAAATCTTTAGAATTCGTATAATACCCTTTACATTAATTTCTGACCGTCGGATCGCCTTTGAACCACCTAGATCAGTCCAAAATTTGATGTTTTAATCCTTATCAAAGTCAGATGTATTTTTGATCATCCGATCATGCTTCAGATGAAATTTCAGTCATTGGATCGCACAAGTCTCTCTTTAACAAAGTCGAAAATCACCACAGCCATTGGATCGAGCTCCAATTTGATCTGGATTGTCGATCAGTGCAAAAAGCCTTCCTTCCATTGTGGACCGCACCTGTGGACCGTGAACTATTCTTGTAGACCACATCCTTGATTCTGTGGATCGAGCGGCTGGTCTACCATGCACCGAAGGTAATAAAATTTATTTTTTAGGATATTTTCACTTGATTTTTGCTCTGATTTTTTTCTAAAAAGTTAAAAAAAAATATGCATTAAATTCTTTATTAATGTTTTAATATTTTGGTCTTTGATTCTCAATTTAATCAACATCTATTTTTCATAAATATACTCTAATTTTATATTTTTTTAAAATTATTTATTTTTATAAAAAAATTTAATTTATTCATGAAATTAAGTTTTTAAGAAGATGTTAGTACTATAAATTATCAAAAATATTTTTAATAAATATAAAAATATATCACTTATCACACCCTCTAACTTGAACTTTGCTTATCCTTGAGCAAAGAAAGGATTTAGAATTAAGTACTTTTTAACTTAAAATTTTGAATTTCATGAAATAATTTTCAAAAGAGTTATTGATGTTCAGTAGAGCATGAATGAGGTATGTCGTTGGAGTATTAATACTAATCAATGTGAGAGTTAAGCTAAGAATACTAAATATTTTTTAATTTTTTTTTAAATTATTCCTATCTATATCTCTAAATCATTAACCTTATATGGACATGTATATTATTACTTCCATCCTTCATTTATTGATTCTTTTTTTTTTAATGTTGTATTGCTATTGAGTGTCTTTAACCCCTTAAACTTTCTGTTTGACCCATGTAGCGAGTTTTCAGCCAATGACTTCCAAACCAGATGACTTTAGGACACTTGATATAGAATATCTCTCAGATCTACTTACTCGAATTAAATAGGCTATCAGTTAAAACTAGCTTTACAACAAAGCTTCTTTGCCCTTCATACCTTTTGATGTGAAACTCAATGCTTACTTAGGCAAAGAAGCCTGGTTACTCAGCATGAAGTACTTAAAATTTTTTTTTAATATTAAATATATGAAGAAATATATAGTTACCCTACATAAGTCCATAAGAAGTAAACTCTTCTTTGATGCTGGTAGAAAAATTTAGAAATACTCAAAAAAAAAATATTTAAGTTCTAAACTTAACTTCTTATTGAGTTTTCTTAATACTTGATCCTTCAATATCTCACAAACTCTCTAATCTATACATTAATTTTTTTTTAAAATGCTTGATTCAACTCGATTCTTAAGTATAATCAGGTACTTAAATGCTAAATACTAACTTACTTGAGGACTTTAGAAATTTAAAAATTTAAAATTTTTTTATTATTCTTCCCTCCAATTTAATTGAATTATCCTCAATGGAGTAAAAAAAATAAAGGATGTATAAAAAGAGAAAAAAAAAAGAAAGATGTCACCTGATCCAGAAGTCTTTTCAAAATTAGTTCTCCTCCCAACTTAACTAATATTATGCTCAAATCCCTTCAAAAGATATGAAACAAGACTTGATTAACTTAAATAAAATGCAAAAGAAAGCAAAAGCAAAAGCTAAAACTGGGTTGCCTCCCAAAAAGTGTTATGCTTATTATCTTCAACCAGATCAAATTATTGACAAGTGCTTCCACATAGAGCAGTCCTTTATTCCTAAAAAAATGAAGATTAGTTAAAATAAAATAAAAAAAATTAGGTTGCCTCCCAAAAAATACTAAGTTTATCATCTTTAGCCAGACCATACTAATTCTATCTCACTTATCCTGTATCGAATATTGGATTGACAAATTCAGGTGGGTAAGGTGGGTGAGGTGAATCAAGTAGGGCATTAACCTCCTGGACTTGAATTTCTTCAATTGGTTCATTTAGAAAATTCATCTTTACAAGTGATTTGATAGGTGGTTGCCATTATGGATGAACTCTTTGATCACTAGATGAAGAAATTTTATAAGCTATTTCAAATTTTTGATCTGACCAGAGATTACAGTTAAAATCTTCTTTCTCTAGATCAATGGGCTCATAAATCTCATCTTGGATCAGGTTTACATTGACTAATTGGTCCTTTTAGTTTTCAAGATTAAAAATATTAAGATCAATGGACATGTTTCCAAATGAGAACTTCATGAGTCCATTGCGACAGTTGATCAGGGTGTTGGTGGTTGCTAAAAATGATCTACCTAAGATGACTGGGATGTGACCTTTTGGGTTTGACACTGGTTCAGTTTCTAGGATCACAAAATCTATAGGGTAAATAAAATCACTGACCTTGATTAGCACATCCTCCACAACTTCCTTGGGGATTCTCACTGATCAGTCTGTCAATTGCAATATAATTTTTGTAGACTTTAATTCTTCTATTCCCAATTTCTCATAGACTGAATAAGGTAAGATATTCACACTAGCCCCTAGGTCTAACAAGGTCCTATCAATGATGGTTTCCCCAATGACACATGAGATTGTAGGAGACTCTGGATCTTTGTACTTGACTGACATGTAGCTTGAAAGATATGAGCTCACACTAGCTGCCAAGAAGGCTTTCTTGGGAATATTAGTGGTCTTCTTCTTTGTGCATAGGTCTTTGAGGAACTTAGCATAAGTGAAAACTTGTTGGATCATATCTAGCAAAAAAATATTTACTTTCACTTGTTTGAATATCTTTAAGACTTGATCCATGTGGGCTGAGTGTCTGTTGGACCTAAGTCTATTTGAAAAAAGAGCTATAGGATTGGTGGTTGATGTCTCAACTTGCTTGAACCTAGTGATGGATTCTGCAATTGACTTGGATGGCTTATCAACCTTTGTTGATTCAGGCTCGTCAGACTTGGTTTGATCAGTCTGTGGTTCAGTCAGTTGGTCTTCTTAGTTCTTAGTTATACCTACCTGATTGTCTATTTATCTCCCAAACCTTAAGGTGTGAATTATATTTATATGGTTGAATCGACCTTCAGGTTGAGATTGTTGATCAATTTGGACTCTTGGGTTAGGTTCAGGTTGGCTTGGCCATTTTCTTTTTTCTCTTTCATTGATGGTGGTAGCCAACTGACTTAATTGCATTTCTAGACGGACAATGGCTTGGGTGTTTGAATTTACAAGTTGGCTCGTGGTTTGCATGAAATTGTTTGTATTTTTTGTCAAGGCTTCAAGACTTTTCTTTAGTGAATTATGCTTTTGGTCATTAAATTGTATACTATCAGAAGTGGTTTTTGTTAAAATCTCTGACCCTTTTTCTAGTGCATTAAGCCTTTGATCATTGTTGAAGCCTTGTGAATAATTTGATGGTTGAGTGGGCCTTTGATTGGATTGATTAAGGACAGGTCTATTGGGATTTGACCCTTGTGACCAAGAAAAGTTAGGGTGATTCCTCCATCCTGGGTTAAACATTGGTGCATAAGGGTCATTTGTAGATTTGTAGTAGGCAGCATTAACCTGTGCTACTTCATTCCCAGTTTGGTTCATCAAAAAGGGACATTCTTCCATGATGTGGTCTGTGGCATTACATCTATTGCAAGTAGATGTTGAAACTTGGTTCACTTGGGTGTGTCCCTTGAGTTCTAAGGCCTCTAACCTATAAAGTATAGTATCTATTTTGGCCTCTGTAGCTAGGGATGTGGATACTTGGTGCATAGCATCTCTTGTAGGTTCCCTAGTTGCTTCCCACTGCAGGCTCTTTTCTGTTAGGTCCTCTAAGAATTGTCAGGCTTCGTTGGCTTCCTTATGCATAAACTGGCCTTGATACATTGACTCTAGCATGGTTCTAGAGTTTGGGTCTAGTCCCTCATAAAAGGTTTGGCATAGTCTCCAAGTCTCAATTCCATGGTGTGGGTATTGGGTTAAAAGGTTCTTAAAATGATCAAAATACTTTCAGAAAGACTCACCCCCAAATTGATAAAATTGGTTAGTTGCATTTCTTAACTTAACTATTTTATGATGTGAAAAAAATTTTCTCAAGAAAGTTTTTACAAATTCATCCCAAATTGTGATCGAGTGGTTGGGCAGACTATATAACCATTTCTTAGCACTGTCCTTGAGAGCAAAATTAATCAGCCTAAGTTTGATAGCATCATCTGATAATTGGTGTATTCTCATGGTGTCACATACTTTCTCAAATTCTCTAATAAAAATATATGCATCTTCATTACCAGTGAATTTAGGGAGTATATTAATGATTTGAGGTTTAATTTTGTTGGTGCAAAAATCTGCCTGCGCCGGAGAAGCTGGAGTTGGGGAAGCCGCGGTCGCCGCCGGGACCTGCAAAGGAAGTCTAAACCGGAGGTGGGGTTGCTCCGGCAAGACCCTCCGACGCTCAAGTCAGTTCTCTGCCTCAACAAGAATGGAGTGCTCGAACGGAGAATTTAGCAGAGTTTTTAGATAAGGCAAAAGAGCTTAAAGAATAACGTATCTGAGTCCCCCTTTTATAGGTGGGGGAGGCAACGGACTGATGGCGACGTTTGTAACCGCCTGGTAGTGGGCCGCCCATGGTCAGGGGAATTGATTGCGAAATATAATGGAGCAGATACGTGGGCATCACCTCGACCCGCCACGTGGAGTCTGTTATGAGGGGTGGAGCAGCGTCCGTCGTCAGGAGAATCGCATGGTATCCGTCGCAGGAGGTGGAGCAGGTTCGTGGCCGTCACTATGGCTTGCCAGGGGATAGTGGAGCTGTGCGGAGTCCGCCACAGGAAGTGGAGCAGGGCGGCTATGGCCACTGCGGCTTGTCAGGGAATGATGGTACTGCGCGGAGTCCGCCATAGGAAGTGGAGCAGGGTCGTGGCCATTTTGAGGGCCTGTCAGGAGGCGCAGATCTGTCGATTGGAGCTCGGTAACGGCCGGAGCCCAGTTTCTGTAGGAGTCCTGACGGAGCAGCAGTTGATACCGAGAGCGGAGCCTGGCTCCCGTGGGAGTCCGGACGGAGCTGCGCTGATGTCGACAGTGGAGCTCGGCTCCCGTAGGAGTCCGGGCGGAGCTACACTTGCTGATGGCGGTGGAGCCCGGCTCCCGTAGGAGTCCGGGCTGAGCTGCACTTGTTGATGGCGGTGGAGCCCGGCTCCCGTAGGAGTCCGGGCTGAGCTGCACTTGCTGATGGCGGTGGAGCCCGGCTCCCGTAGGAGTCCGGGCGGAGCTGCACTGCAAACAAAGTTAAGGGTGAAATCTGGCTCTGATAGGAGTCCGGATTGAGCTTACCAGCCATTGATACTGAGAGCGGAGCCCGGCTCCCGTGGGAGTCCGGGCGGAGCTGTGCTGATGTCGACAGTGGAGCTCGGCTCCCGTAGGAGTCCGGGCGGAGCTGCACTTGCTGATGGCGGTGGAGCCCGGCTCCCGTAGGAGTCCGGGCTGAGCTGCACTTGTTGATGGCGGTGGAGCCCGGCTCCCGTAGGAGTCCGGGCTGAGCTGCACTTGCTGATGGCGGTGGAGCCCGGCTCCCATAGGAGTCCGGGCGGAGCTGCACTTGCTGATGGCGGTGGAGCCCGGCTCCCGTAGGAGTCCGGGCGGAGCTGCACTGCAAACAAAGTTAAGGGTGAAATCCGGCTCTGATAGGAGTCCGGATTGAGCTTACCAGCCGTTGATACTGAGAGCGGATCCCGGCTCCCGTGGGAGTCCGGGCGGAGCTGTGCTGATGTCGACAGTGGAGCTCGGCTCCCGTAGGAGTCCGGGCGGAGCTGCACTTGCTGATGGCGGTGGAGCCCGGCTCCCGTAGGAGTCCGGGCTGAGCTGCACTTGTTGATGGCGGTGGAGCCCGGCTCCCGTAGGAGTCCGGGCTGAGCTGCACTTGCTAATGGTGGTGGAGCCCGACTCCCGTAGGAGTCCGGGCTGAGCTGCACTTGTTGATGGCGGTGGAGCCCGGCTCCCGTAGGAGTCCGGGCGGAGTTGCACTTGCTGATGGCGGTGGAGCCCGGCTCCCGTAGGAGTCCGGGCGGAGCTGCACTTGCTGATGGCGGTGGAGCCCGACTCCCGTAGGAGTCCGGGCGGAGCTGCACTGCAAACAAAGTTAAGGGTGAAATCCGGCTCTGATAGGAGTCCGGATTAAGCTTACCAGCCATTGATACTGAGAGCGGAGCCCGGCTCCCGTGGGAGTCCGGGCGGAGCTGCGCTAATGTCGATAGTGGAGCTCGGCTCCCGTAGGAGTCTGGGCGGAGCTGCACTTGCTGATGGCGGTGGAGCCCGGCTCCCGTAGGAGTCCGGGCTGAGCTGCACTTGTTGATGGCGGTGGAGCCCGGCTCCCGTAGGAGTCCGGGCTGAGCTGCACTTGTTGATGGCGGTGGAGCCCGGCTCCCGTAGGAGTCCGGGCTGAGATGCACTTGTTGATGGCGGTGGAGCCCGACTCCCATAGGAGTCCGGGCTGAGCTGTACTTGTTGATGGCGGTGGAGTCCGGCTCCCGTAGGAGTCCGGGCGGAGCTGCACTTGCCGATGGCGGTTCCGCCGTGGGTTCCGGCTGTGGGTATTTTATACCCAACACCAGTCCCCCTACATCCGAGTTTTGAATTTCAAACGAAGGAAGTACACAGAAGTACAGCCAGAACCGTCCCTTCGAATCCCGCGCCCTGCCGCTCCCAGATATTTTGGCATTAAATGAGCGCGTGCCGGAGTCTTTTCGAATTGGGGCGGTACGAGAGGATGCTTCGAAGACCCCGCAGGTACGCTGGCCTAGGTACGGTGCAATTATGACCCTGCCAACCGCCAGCCGCCTTCAGCCGTCTGCCACGGGGAGTGGGACACGCGTCGGATGCGGACTGGCCTGGGGGGGATTCAAGATCATTATGGCACCGGATCCCAGGGCCTATTTAAACCCGTCCTCCCCCCCTTCAGGCGCCCCATTCCGTTTCTGATTTCTTGCTGGCGTCTGTCATCTCCCCGAGAGTCCGCTCTAGCGAACGCCCTCTCGAGCCGTAGGCGCCTTCCGCTTCTCGCTCCCCAGGCCCCCAGAGCAAGATAGGTTAGTGCCCACCTTCTTCTTCTTACCGCCTAGGGTCCTCTCCTCCTTTCACTTCTTTTGTGCCTTCTCCTGAGTTGACCTCCGGCGTCTCCCTCCCTTCTCGTCTTGCTTTTCTAGGGTCCTTTAGGTTCTCCCCCAAAGAAAAATGTCTTCCGATTCTTCTGCCCCCGTAAGTTCTGGGAGTTCTTCTGCTTCAAACCCCCAGGCCCCTGTCTCTGCGGACGAACCCGCGTTCGGGCAGGGCCTCGCCCGGTTTTCGCACCGGGCGCCATTCCTTGTTCGTCGACTCCGAACGAACTTCTCCTGATAAGGGCTCGGTACGGGGTCCCTTCAGAGTACGACCTGGAGCTTCCTGGCCCCTCTGACCGGGCCAGCGCTCCCCCTCCTGGTCGCTTTTGTTTGTACCAGGAGGCATTCCGTGCCGGACTCCGACTTCCGCTTCCTGTTTTTGTTGCCGCCTTCTTCCATTTCTTAGACATTTCTCTCGCCTCTGTCGCCCCAAATTCCTTTAGGTTTTTGATAGGGTTTCTCTCTCTCTATCATATAGCCGAGGTCCAGCCTTCCCTCTCCCTGTTCAGACATTTCTACACCTTCAAACGCCATCCTTCAGCGAAGGACTGGTGGTACTTCTCCCCCCAGTTCGGTAAGAAGGGGTTGCTGAAGGGCGCCCCTTCTTCGATTCACAACTGGAAGAGGAAATTTCTCTTCATTTACTGTCCGACCCTGGAACTGGGCCTGCCCTCTTGGGGGTCTCTGAGGGATTCCGTCCGCCGGGCTCCCAGCCTGGGAGAGGACGATCTTCAGGCCGCCCAGAAGCTCCTGAGCTACCCCGCTCCTTCCCTTCCAAACCTACTGAGGAGCAGCTTCTTTTCAACATCGGCCTGAGCCCTCAGGATCCAGCAAGTATATATCTTTCCTTTTCTTGTCTTCTTCTTCTCTCTCTTTCTTTTCTCCTCTTTTCTCTTTCTCTTTTTCCTTTCTTCTTCTCTCTTTTTTTTTTTTTTTTTTTTTTTTTTTTTTTTTTGACTCTGGACTGATCGATGCCGCTTTTTCCTTCTTCTTTTCTTTTCCTTTTTTTTTCTAGCAATGGACGCCGAAGCCACACGGATGCTCGCCAAGGCCATGAGAGCCCAGAAAAGGAAGGGCGCGACGACTTCTGGCTCGACGAAGAGGCCAGGGTGGAGGAGACGAGCTTGGCTGCCCCCGCCCAGGCGACCCCGACAATCGACATTCCTTCGGATGCCGAGCCAGCGGCCCCCCGGGCTCCCTCAAGGAGCCCGCCGACCGGGGTCCCCATTTCGGAGGTCCGCCCCGCGGAGGCGCCCGCTGCGGGGAGGAGGAGAAAATCGATGGCCCGCCGGTTGAGCAGTCACCGAACCGCTGCAGACGAGTCCATCTGCTCTGAAGGGGGATCGGAGAACCCCTTCAACGACAAGGCTCTGATCCGTCGGCTGCTCGATGGTTGTATTCTGTCCGATGTCGTGGAGAGGATCGACCGTACCGATCCCGAGCAGCGGGCCTGGGACACCTTGGGTCCTTTCTTGAGGTAAGCGGATTTTTATTTGCACAGTTGCTCGATCTTTGTTGTAATTCTCCATCTGTCCTTGCAGATCGGGCACCAGCTCTTCGCCTATGTCGAGGCGTCGGGCCGCATGAGAAGGGACCTTCTTCGGGCGGAGGAGCGTTGCCAAGATGAGGTTGCTCGTCTTCAAGCGAAGATGGCCGAGGTGGCCGCCCTCCGGGAGGCCCTGGAGAGAGAGAGATAAGACCGGGAAGAGGAAAGACGAGCCCGGGAGGAGGAGAGGCGAAGCTTGGAGGAGTCGGCAAGGAAGGCGGAGGCCGAGGTCGCCCATCTGGCCGAGCAAACTCCGGCTCTGGTCTCGGAGGCCAGGACCCTTGCGGTGGAGGAGTTCAAGACCTCCGTGGAGATGAGGGAGCTGAACGTTCAGTTCGGCCTGGAGGCGTTCACCAAGGGGTTCGAGCTCTGCCGAGAGAGGGTGGCCAGCAGATACCCCGACCTTGATCTCGGCTTTTTGGAGGAGTCTGACGACGAGGCCGCCCCTTCGTCCGCCGCTGCCGCAGTTGCACCCCCCGCGCCGGGCTCTCCACCCCCTGCCCCCAAGGTCTGAGACCTCCGATCTTGTATCTTTCTTTGTCGCCATATTTTCTTTCCGTTTGTCTTCAAAATTAATCAATAAAGTTGAATTTCTTATTATGGATGGTCTTTCCTTCCCCCTGCTCCTTCTTTCCTGCCTTTCTTCTCATAATGAGCTGGTCTTTGACGTTTGCATTTCCCGATGGCAGCGCCCCGCCGAAGCACTCCCCTTGCCCCTGGGGTCCCGCTGAAGTCGACTATCCAACGGCTCAAAAAGGAGGTCCTCCACCTGACGAAGAAGTCGAAAAGTCGGAGGACGAGCTCCGCAAGTCGAAAAAATGCTATTCTGAGGCCGCCGCTGAGGCCGCCCACTTCAGGAGTCTCCAAGTGAAGGCAATCATGGACTACAGCCGGAGGAAGGCGAACTTCGCAAAGGAGCTCGAGGAATGCACGAAGAGCGCCAGCGACCGAACTTGGGCTCAAGAAGCCAGGATCAGCGCCCTTAAGGTGGAGCTGGCAGCTGCGAAGAGGAGGATCGGCCAGCTGGAAGGGAACTCATCCCGGCTCACAGCACGGGATGA
>NC_025997.2:62118426-62150898 GCF_000442705.2 Elaeis guineensis
GTGAGTTAAGCTAAGAATACTAAATATTTTTTAATTTTTTTTTAAATTATTCCTATCTATATCTCTAAATCATTAACCTTATATGGACATGTATATTATTACTTCCATCCTTCATTTATTGATTCTTTTTTTTTTAATGTTGTATTGCTATTGAGTGTCTTTAACCCCTTAAACTTTCTGTTTGACCCATGTAGCGAGTTTTCAGCCAATGACTTCCAAACCAGATGACTTAGGACACTTGATATAGAATATCTCTCAGATCTACTTACTCGAATTAAATAGGCTATCAGTTAAAACTAGCTTTACAACAAAGCTTCTTTGCCCTTCATACCTTTTGATGTGAAACTCAATGCTTACTTAGGCAAAGAAGCCTGGTTACTCAGCATGAAGTACTTAAAATTTTTTTTTAATATTAAATATATGAAGAAATATATAGTTACCCTACATAAGTCCATAAGAAGTAAACTCTTCTTTGATGCTGGTAGAAAAATTTAGAAATACTCAAAAAAAAAATATTTAAGTTCTAAACTTAACTTCTTATTGAGTTTTCTTAATACTTGATCCTTCAATATCTCACAAACTCTCTAATCTATACATTAATTTTTTTTTAAAATGCTTGATTCAACTCGATTCTTAAGTATAATCAGGTACTTAAATGCTAAATACTAACTTACTTGAGGACTTTAGAAATTTAAAAATTTAAAATTTTTTTATTATTCTTCCCTCCAATTTAATTGAATTATCCTCAATGGAGTAAAAAAAATAAAGGATGTATAAAAAGAGAAAAAAAAAAGAAAGATGTCACCTGATCCAGAAGTCTTTTCAAAATTAGTTCTCCTCCCAACTTAACTAATATTATGCTCAAATCCCTTCAAAAGATATGAAACAAGACTTGATTAACTTAAATAAAATGCAAAAGAAAGCAAAAGCAAAAGCTAAAACTGGGTTGCCTCCCAAAAAGTGTTATGCTTATTATCTTCAACCAGATCAAATTATTGACAAGTGCTTCCACATAGAGCAGTCCTTTATTCCTAAAAAAATGAAGATTAGTTAAAATAAAATAAAAAAAATTAGGTTGCCTCCCAAAAAATACTAAGTTTATCATCTTTAGCCAGACCATACTAATTCTATCTCACTTATCCTGTATCGAATATTGGATTGACAAATTCAGGTGGGTAAGGTGGGTGAGGTGAATCAAGTAGGGCATTAACCTCCTGGACTTGAATTTCTTCAATTGGTTCATTTAGAAAATTCATCTTTACAAGTGATTTGATAGGTGGTTGCCATTATGGATGAACTCTTTGATCACTAGATGAAGAAATTTTATAAGCTATTTCAAATTTTGATCTGACCAGAGATTACAGTTAAAATCTTCTTTCTCTAGATCAATGGGCTCATAAATCTCATCTTGGATCAGGTTTACATTGACTAATTGGTCCTTTTAGTTTTCAAGATTAAAAATATTAAGATCAATGGACATGTTTCCAAATGAGAACTTCATGAGTCCATTGCGACAGTTGATCAGGGTGTTGGTGGTTGCTAAAAATGATCTACCTAAGATGACTGGGATGTGACCTTTTGGGTTTGACACTGGTTCAGTTTCTAGGATCACAAAATCTATAGGGTAAATAAAATCACTGACCTTGATTAGCACATCCTCCACAACTTCCTTGGGGATTCTCACTGATCAGTCTGTCAATTGCAATATAATTTTTGTAGACTTTAATTCTTCTATTCCCAATTTCTCATAGACTGAATAAGGTAAGATATTCACACTAGCCCCTAGGTCTAACAAGGTCCTATCAATGATGGTTTCCCCAATGACACATGAGATTGTAGGAGACTCTGGATCTTTGTACTTGACTGACATGTAGCTTGAAAGATATGAGCTCACACTAGCTGCCAAGAAGGCTTTCTTGGGAATATTAGTGGTCTTCTTCTTTGTGCATAGGTCTTTGAGGAACTTAGCATAAGTGAAAACTTGTTGGATCATATCTAGCAAAAAAATATTTACTTTCACTTGTTTGAATATCTTTAAGACTTGATCCATGTGGGCTGAGTGTCTGTTGGACCTAAGTCTATTTGAAAAAAGAGCTATAGGATTGGTGGTTGATGTCTCAACTTGCTTGAACCTAGTGATGGATTCTGCAATTGACTTGGATGGCTTATCAACCTTTGTTGATTCAGGCTCGTCAGACTTGGTTTGATCAGTCTGTGGTTCAGTCAGTTGGTCTTCTTAGTTCTTAGTTATACCTACCTGATTGTCTATTTATCTCCCAAACCTTAAGGTGTGAATTATATTTATATGGTTGAATCGACCTTCAGGTTGAGATTGTTGATCAATTTGGACTCTTGGGTTAGGTTCAGGTTGGCTTGGCCATTTTCTTTTTTCTCTTTCATTGATGGTGGTAGCCAACTGACTTAATTGCATTTCTAGACGGACAATGGCTTGGGTGTTTGAATTTACAAGTTGGCTCGTGGTTTGCATGAAATTGTTTGTATTTTTTGTCAAGGCTTCAAGACTTTTCTTTAGTGAATTATGCTTTTGGTCATTAAATTGTATACTATCAGAAGTGGTTTTTGTTAAAATCTCTGACCCTTTTTCTAGTGCATTAAGCCTTTGATCATTGTTGAAGCCTTGTGAATAATTTGATGGTTGAGTGGGCCTTTGATTGGATTGATTAAGGACAGGTCTATTGGGATTTGACCCTTGTGACCAAGAAAAGTTAGGGTGATTCCTCCATCCTGGGTTAAACATTGGTGCATAAGGGTCATTTGTAGATTTGTAGTAGGCAGCATTAACCTGTGCTACTTCATTCCCAGTTTGGTTCATCAAAAAGGGACATTCTTCCATGATGTGGTCTGTGGCATTACATCTATTGCAAGTAGATGTTGAAACTTGGTTCACTTGGGTGTGTCCCTTGAGTTCTAAGGCCTCTAACCTATAAAGTATAGTATCTATTTTGGCCTCTGTAGCTAGGGATGTGGATACTTGGTGCATAGCATCTCTTGTAGGTTCCCTAGTTGCTTCCCACTGCAGGCTCTTTTCTGTTAGGTCCTCTAAGAATTGTCAGGCTTCGTTGGCTTCCTTATGCATAAACTGGCCTTGATACATTGACTCTAGCATGGTTCTAGAGTTTGGGTCTAGTCCCTCATAAAAGGTTTGGCATAGTCTCCAAGTCTCAATTCCATGGTGTGGGTATTGGGTTAAAAGGTTCTTAAAATGATCAAAATACTTTCAGAAAGACTCACCCCCAAATTGATAAAATTGGTTAGTTGCATTTCTTAACTTAACTATTTTATGATGTGAAAAAAATTTTCTCAAGAAAGTTTTTACAAATTCATCCCAAATTGTGATCGAGTGGTTGGGCAGACTATATAACCATTTCTTAGCACTGTCCTTGAGAGCAAAATTAATCAGCCTAAGTTTGATAGCATCATCTGATAATTGGTGTATTCTCATGGTGTCACATACTTTCTCAAATTCTCTAATAAAAATATATGCATCTTCATTACCAGTGAATTTAGGGAGTATATTAATGATTTGAGGTTTAATTTGTTGGTGCAAAAATCTGCCTGCGCCGGAGAAGCTGGAGTTGGGGAAGCCGCGGTCGCCGCCGGGACCTGCAAAGGAAGTCTAAACCGGAGGTGGGGTTGCTCCGGCAAGACCCTCCGACGCTCAAGTCAGTTCTCTGCCTCAACAAGAATGGAGTGCTCGAACGGAGAATTTAGCAGAGTTTTTAGATAAGGCAAAAGAGCTTAAAGAATAACGTATCTGAGTCCCCCTTTTATAGGTGGGGGAGGCAACGGACTGATGGCGACGTTTGTAACCGCCTGGTAGTGGGCCGCCCATGGTCAGGGGAATTGATTGCGAAATATAATGGAGCAGATACGTGGGCATCACCTCGACCCGCCACGTGGAGTCTGTTATGAGGGGTGGAGCAGCGTCCGTCGTCAGGAGAATCGCATGGTATCCGTCGCAGGAGGTGGAGCAGGTTCGTGGCCGTCACTATGGCTTGCCAGGGATAGTGGAGCTGTGCGGAGTCCGCCACAGGAAGTGGAGCAGGGCGGCTATGGCCACTGCGGCTTGTCAGGGAATGATGGTACTGCGCGGAGTCCGCCATAGGAAGTGGAGCAGGGTCGTGGCCATTTTGAGGGCCTGTCAGGAGGCGCAGATCTGTCGATTGGAGCTCGGTAACGGCCGGAGCCCAGTTTCTGTAGGAGTCCTGACGGAGCAGCAGTTGATACCGAGAGCGGAGCCTGGCTCCCGTGGGAGTCCGGACGGAGCTGCGCTGATGTCGACAGTGGAGCTCGGCTCCCGTAGGAGTCCGGGCGGAGCTACACTTGCTGATGGCGGTGGAGCCCGGCTCCCGTAGGAGTCCGGGCTGAGCTGCACTTGTTGATGGCGGTGGAGCCCGGCTCCCGTAGGAGTCCGGGCTGAGCTGCACTTGCTGATGGCGGTGGAGCCCGGCTCCCGTAGGAGTCCGGGCGGAGCTGCACTGCAAACAAAGTTAAGGGTGAAATCCGGCTCTGATAGGAGTCCGGATTGAGCTTACCAGCCATTGATACTGAGAGCGGAGCCCGGCTCCCGTGGGAGTCCGGGCGGAGCTGCTGATGTCGACAGTGGAGCTCGGCTCCCGTAGGAGTCCGGCGGAGCTGCACTTGCTGATGGCGGTGGAGCCCGGCTCCCGTAGGAGTCCGGGCGGAGCTGCACTTGCTGATGGCGGTGGAGCCCGGCTCCCGTAGGAGTCCGGGCGGAGCTGCACTTGCTGATGGCGGTGGAGCCCGGCTCCCGTAGGAGTCCGGGCGGAGCTGCACTTGCTGATGGCGGTGGAGCCCGGCTCCCGTAGGAGTCCGGGCGGAGCTGCACTGCAAACTTAAGGGTGATCCGGCTCGTAGGAGTCCGGATTGAGCTTACCAGCTGATACTGGCGGAGCCCGGCTCCCGTAGGAGTCCGGGCGGAGCTGTGCTGATGTCGCGTGGAGCCGGCTCCCGTAGGAGTCCGGGCGGAGCTGCACTTGCTGATGGCGGTGGAGCCCGGCTCCCGTAGGAGTCCGGGCTGAGCTGCACTTGTTGATGGCGGTGGAGCCCGGCTCCCGTAGGAGTCCGGGCTGAGCTGCACTTGCTAATGGTGGTGGAGCCCGACTCCCGTAGGAGTCCGGGCTGAGCTGCACTTGTTGATGGCGGTGGAGCCCGGCTCCCGTAGGAGTCCGGGCGGAGTTGCACTTGCTGATGGCGGTGGAGCCCGGCTCCCGTAGGAGTCCGGGCGGAGCTGCACTTGCTGATGGCGGTGGAGCCCGACTCCCGTAGGAGTCCGGGCGGAGCTGCACTGCAAACAAAGTTAAGGGTGAAATCCGGCTCTGATAGGAGTCCGGATTAAGCTTACCAGCCATTGATACTGAGAGCGGAGCCCGGCTCCCGTGGGAGTCCGGGCGGAGCTGCGCTAATGTCGATAGTGGAGCTCGGCTCCCGTAGGAGTCTGGGCGGAGCTGCACTTGCTGATGGCGGTGGAGCCCGGCTCCCGTAGGAGTCCGGGCTGAGCTGCACTTGTTGATGGCGGTGGAGCCCGGCTCCCGTAGGAGTCCGGGCTGAGCTGCACTTGTTGATGGCGGTGGAGCCCGGCTCCCGTAGGAGTCCGGGCTGAGATGCACTTGTTGATGGCGGTGGAGCCCGACTCCCATAGGAGTCCGGGCTGAGCTGTACTTGTTGATGGCGGTGGAGTCCGGCTCCCGTAGGAGTCCGGGCGGAGCTGCACTTGCCGATGGCGGTTCCGCCGTGGGTTCCGGCTGTGGGTATTTTATACCCAACACCAGTCCCCCTACATCCGAGTTTTGAATTTCAAACGAAGGAAGTACACAGAAGTACAGCCAGAACCGTCCCTTCGAATCCCGCGCCCTGCCGCTCCCAGATATTTTGGCATTAAATGAGCGCGTGCCGGAGTCTTTTCGAATTGGGGCGGTACGAGAGGATGCTTCGAAGACCCCGCAGGTACGCTGGCCTAGGTACGGTGCAATTATGACCCTGCCAACCGCCAGCCGCCTTCAGCCGTCTGCCACGGGGAGTGGGACACGCGTCGGATGCGGACTGGCCTGGGGGGATTCAAGATCATTATGGCACCGGATCCCAGGGCCTATTTAAACCCGTCCTCCCCCCCTTCAGGCGCCCCATTCCGTTTCTGATTTCTTGCTGGCGTCTGTCATCTCCCCGAGAGTCCGCTCTAGCGAACGCCCTCTCGAGCCGTAGGCGCCTTCCGCTTCTCGCTCCCCAGGCCCCCAGAGCAAGATAGGTTAGTGCCCACCTTCTTCTTCTTACCGCCTAGGGTCCTCTCCTCCTTTCACTTCTTTTGTGCCTTCTCCTGAGTTGACCTCCGGCGTCTCCCTCCCTTCTCGTCTTGCTTTTCTAGGGTCCTTTAGGTTCTCCCCCAAAGAAAAATGTCTTCCGATTCTTCTGCCCCCGTAAGTTCTGGGAGTTCTTCTGCTTCAAACCCCCAGGCCCCTGTCTCTGCGGACGAACCCGCGTTCGGGGCAGGGCCTCGCCCGGTTTTCGCACCGGGCGCCATTCCTTGTTCGTCGACTCCGAACGAACTTCTCCTGATAAGGGCTCGGTACGGGGTCCCTTCAGAGTACGACCTGGAGCTTCCTGGCCCCTCTGACCGGGCCAGCGCTCCCCCTCCTGGTCGCTTTTGTTTGTACCAGGAGGCATTCCGTGCCGGACTCCGACTTCCGCTTCCTGTTTTTGTTGCCGCCTTCTTCCATTTCTTAGACATTTCTCTCGCCTCTGTCGCCCCAAATTCCTTTAGGTTTTTGATAGGGTTTCTCTCTCTCTATCATATAGCCGAGGTCCAGCCTTCCCTCTCCCTGTTCAGACATTTCTACACCTTCAAACGCCATCCTTCAGCGAAGGACTGGTGGTACTTCTCCCCCCAGTTCGGTAAGAAGGGGTTGCTGAAGGGCGCCCCTTCTTCGATTCACAACTGGAAGAGGAAATTTCTCTTCATTTACTGTCCGACCCTGGAACTGGGCCTGCCCTCTTGGGGGTCTCTGAGGGATTCCGTCCGCCGGGCTCCCAGCCTGGGAGAGGACGATCTTCAGGCCGCCCAGAAGCTCCTGAGCTACCCCGCTCCTTCCCTTCCAAACCTACTGAGGGAGCAGCTTCTTTTCAACATCGGCCTGAGCCCTCAGGATCCAGCAAGTATATATCTTTCCTTTTCTTGTCTTCTTCTTCTCTCTCTTTCTTTCTCTCCTCTTTTCTCTTTCTCTTTTTCCTTTCTTCTTCTCTCTTTTTTTTTTTTTTTTTTTTTTTTTTTTTTTTTTTTGACTCTGGACTGATCGATGCCGCTTTTTCCTTCTTCTTTTCTTTTCCTTTTTTTTTTCTAGCAATGGACGCCGAAGCCACACGGATGCTCGCCAAGGCCATGAGAGCCCAGAAAAGGAAGGGCGCGACGACTTCTGGCTCGACGAAGAGGGCCAGGGTGGAGGAGACGAGCTTGGCTGCCCCCGCCCAGGCGACCCCGACAATCGACATTCCTTCGGATGCCGAGCCAGCGGCCCCCCGGGCTCCCTCAAGGAGCCCGCCGACCGGGGTCCCCATTTCGGAGGTCCGCCCCGCGGAGGCGCCCGCTGCGGGGAGGAGGAGAAAATCGATGGCCCGCCGGTTGAGCAGTCACCGAACCGCTGCAGACGAGTCCATCTGCTCTGAAGGGGGATCGGAGAACCCCTTCAACGACAAGGCTCTGATCCGTCGGCTGCTCGATGGTTGTATTCTGTCCGATGTCGTGGAGAGGATCGACCGTACCGATCCCGAGCAGCGGGCCTGGGACACCTTGGGGTCCTTTCTTGAGGTAAGCGGATTTTTATTTGCACAGTTGCTCGATCTTTGTTGTAATTCTCCATCTGTCCTTGCAGATCGGGCACCAGCTCTTCGCCTATGTCGAGGCGTCGGGCCGCATGAGAAGGGACCTTCTTCGGGCGGAGGAGCGTTGCCAAGATGAGGTTGCTCGTCTTCAAGCGAAGATGGCCGAGGTGGCCGCCCTCCGGGAGGCCCTGGAGAGAGAGAGATAAGACCGGGAAGAGGAAAGACGAGCCCGGGAGGAGGAGAGGCGAAGCTTGGAGGAGTCGGCAAGGAAGGCGGAGGCCGAGGTCGCCCATCTGGCCGAGCAAACTCCGGCTCTGGTCTCGGAGGCCAGGACCCTTGCGGTGGAGGAGTTCAAGACCTCCGTGGAGATGAGGGAGCTGAACGTTCAGTTCGGCCTGGAGGCGTTCACCAAGGGGTTCGAGCTCTGCCGAGAGAGGGTGGCCAGCAGATACCCCGACCTTGATCTCGGCTTTTTGGAGGAGTCTGACGACGAGGCCGCCCCTTCGTCCGCCGCTGCCGCAGTTGCACCCCCCGCGCCGGGCTCTCCACCCCCTGCCCCCAAGGTCTGAGACCTCCGATCTTGTATCTTTCTTTTGTCGCCATATTTTCTTTCCGTTTGTCTTCAAAATTAATCAATAAAGTTGAATTTCTTATTATGGATGGTCTTTCCTTCCCCCTGCTCCTTCTTTCCTGCCTTTCTTCTCATAATGAGCTGGTCTTTGACGTTTGCATTTCCCGATGGCAGCGCCCCGCCGAAGCACTCCCCTTGCCCCTGGGGGTCCCGCTGAAGTCGACTATCCAACGGCTCAAAAAGGAGGTCCTCCACCTGACGAAGAAGTCGAAAAAGTCGGAGGACGAGCTCCGCAAGTCGAAAAAATGCTATTCTGAGGCCGCCGCTGAGGCCGCCCACTTCAGGAGTCTCCAAGTGAAGGCAATCATGGACTACAGCCGGAGGAAGGCGAACTTCGCAAAGGAGCTCGAGGAATGCACGAAGAGCGCCAGCGACCGAACTTGGGCTCAAGAAGCCAGGATCAGCGCCCTTAAGGTGGAGCTGGCAGCTGCGAAGAGGAGGATCGGCCAGCTGGAAGGGAACTCATCCCGGCTCACAGCACGGGATGAGCAGATATGGTCACAAAAGGTTTTCGACCTCCAGAAGCAGCTCCAAGATGCTGAGGTGGGCCACGATGTGCAGCGGGCCAGCTGGCGCCGACAGGTAGAAGAGTACAAAGGGAGATTCCGTCAAGCGGCGGATGAGGTCGTTCGTCTCCAGAGGCAGTTGGTCTCTAGGGCGCAGCTTGCTAACGCCCAAGATACCGAAGAGCTCCAAGCTCTGAGAGGCACTGTCGAAGGGATTTCTGTCTCCCTTGGGGAGAAGACAGCCAAGCTGCAACAAGTAAAAATCCAACTGGGGCTTGAGCGGAAGGCCGTCGCGGACGCAGAGGCGGAGTCTGAAGTTTTGCAGAAGTGGCATCGGGAAGCGGATGCTGAGAGCCGGCGACTTCGTCAGGCGCTCCAGGATATGCTGCAAAGGAAGGAAGAACTAGAGGAAATAGTGGGTAGCCTGAGGCAGTCCTGGTTGGGGGATGGAGGTGATCACCCTAGGTTAGAGGGAGCAAGACCTCCTTAGAGTTCTTTTGTAGTCACCCCCTTTTTGTAGCTGCCCCCCCTTTTCTTTTTTTTTTTTTTTTTTTTGGTCATTTTGTCCCTCTTTCTTTGGCCGTCTTGGCCCTGTGGTACATATATCGGAAATGAGGAAAAAGCACTTCGTGTTACCTTGTCTGCGCGTAGCACCGACATTGTCGTTCGTTGACCCTTTCTCGTTGTTTGGCCTGTTTGGCTTAGAGGTCGTCGTGGGAAGGGGCTCTTCCCTTCCATCCGACCTCGTCATGTGGCCAAGTCTCGCCACCATTTTTAACCCTTGCCGGCGAAGTAGCGGATGGAGCCCGGCTTTCTTAGGAGCCCGGGCGAAGTCTTTCTTGGCGGCGGAACCCGGTTCCCGTAGGAGTCCGGGTGGAGCTTCCCTGGCGGCGAAACCCAGCTCCCGTAGGAGTCCGGGCGAAGCTTACCTTGGCGGCGGAGCCCGGCTCTCGTAGGAGTCCGGGCGGAGCTTCCCTGGCGGCGGAACCCGGCTCCCGTAGGAGTCCGGGTGAAGCTTACCTTGGTGGCGGAACCTGACTCCCGTAGGAGTCCGGGCGGAGCTTACCTTGGCGGCGGAACCCGGCTCCCGTAGGAGTCCGGGCGAAGCTTCCCTGGCGGTGGAACCCGGCTCTCGTAGGAGTCCGGGCGGAGCTTTCCTTTGTCGTGGAAATCGGGCTTCCGTAGGAGTCCGGGCGGAGCTTACCTTCCACTTTGCTCTTGTCAGGATGAGGTTCTCCTCCTGTTCCTGTCAGGACCGTGGGGGCACGTTAGGGCGTTGTAAGGCCTCTCCCCCCATCCGGTCTAAAAGAACCGGGCCTTCGACTTTGCTCAAGTTAGGGCGAGGTTCTCCTCCTGTCCCTAACAGGGCTGTGGGGGCACGTTAGGGCGTTGTAAGGCCTCTCCCCCCATCCGGTCTAAAAGAACCGGGCCTTCGACTTTGCTCAAGTTAGGGCGAGGTTCTCCTCCTGTCCCTAACAGGGCTGTGGGGGCACGTTAGGGCATTGTAAGGCCTCTCCCCCCATCCGGTCTAAAAGAATCGGGCCTTCGACTTTGCTCAAGTTAGGACGAGGTTCTCCTCCTGTCCCTAACAGGGCTGTGGGGGCACATTAGGGCGTTGTAAGGCCTCTCCCCCCATCCGGTCTAAAAGAACCGGGCCTTTGACTTTGCTCATGTCAGGACGAGATTCTCCTCTTGTTCCCGACATGGCCGTTGTTTTTGGAGGGGTCATACCCAGTCATAATACATCCGCGTTGAGTAGGAGGAGCGCGTTAGCTAGAAAGAAAAGTAGATTCAAAACGAAATAGTAAGCAATACATTTACAGTTCTCCCGCTCCTCCTTGAGGTCCTCCGGTGATGGAGTCGATGGTCCCGATAGGAGGCCGGTCCCCGGGCTGCTCCTCCCTTTTCTGCGGTTCGGGCGGTGGGAGGGCTCTTGGCCGGTCTCCTCTACCCTCAGGCCGGCGGTGGATGAATCTGTCGAGCCGACCTCGTCGGATGAGCTCCTCGATCTCGTCCTGGAGCTGGATGCACTCTTCGGTGTCGTGGCCGTGGTCGCGGTGGTAGAGATAGAACTTGTTGGGGTTGCGCTTCTCGGGGTGCGTGCGCATCCTCTCCGGCCTAGGGAGCAGCTCCCTGACCTCCATCAGTACCTGGGCCTTCGAGGCATTGAGGGGGGCGTAGTTGCGGAACTTCCCTGACGGGGAACCCCGCCGAAACCTGTTGTCCGGGCTCCTCTGCCTGCGTGCCCGGGGGGGAGTATGGGCTCGCTTATGCCCAGGAGGGGATCGGGAGCGAGGCCGGGCTTCCTTTGGCCTCTTCTCAACTGCGAGCTTACCAGAATTTCCCGCCTGGCGCTCCCTCGCAGTCTCTTCATCTTTCATTTTGAAGGCCTCTTCCGCTTGGGCGTATCCTTCAGCCCGAGCCAGCAGATCAGCGAAATCCCTGGGATACTTCTTCTCCAGGGAGTATAAGAGGTCATTCTTCTGAAGGCCACCTTTCAGGGTGGCCATGGCAACCGACTGGTCCAAGTTCCAGACTTCCAACACCGCGATATTGAAGCGGTTGATGTAGGCCCGTATGGACTCCCCTTCCCTCTGCTTGATGTTGATGAGGGACTCCGAACCTTTTCGGGGACGTCGGCTGCTGACAAAATGGGCCACGAATTGGTGGCTCATTTGATCAAAGGAGAATACGGTACCCGGCTTCAGAGCTGAGTACCAGTTTCTTGCTGCTCCCTTCAAGGTAGACGGGAAAGCCTGGCACAAGATGGCGTCAGGGGCACCGTGGAGCAGCATCATCGTTCGAAAGGCCTCCAGATGATCGACCGGGTCTGACGTCCCGTCGTAGCTTTCGAACTGAGGAAGCTTGAAATTCGACGGGATCGGTTCCTGCATAATCATTTGGGAGAAGGGAGGGTCAGTGCAGATATCCTCACCGTAAGCGGGAGGCGCATGGCGGAGTTCTTCGATCCGCCGGTTCATCTCCTGGAGCCTCCGGTCCAGGAAATCCTCTCGACTTCGAGTCTCGAGGGTCCTTTGGCAGAACGGGGGCAGGGATCTCCCAGGGGTGGAGTCGTGGTCCGATTGAGGGCTCTCCACCCTTGGATTCGCCTTCCCGGGAAGGACGGGGCGGCTGGCCCAGGTGGCCCGCCCCACCACCAGGTTCTGGCATTCCGGAGATGCCCCTTCCGGATGCGCCGACGCCTGCGGTGGCTGCTGCTGCATTGCCTGTACGGCCTCGATGAGGCCTTTGACCTGCTGCGCCAGCAAGTCAAACTGCTCCGTGCCGACCGCCGTCGCCAGAGGGGGAGGAGGAGCTGGCTGAGAAACGGGAGGGGAGGCCGGAGCCTGAGATCTGGCCACGGAGGTCGTGGACCGTCGGGTGGACGCCCTGCGCGGAGGCATCGGGTGTCGATCTCACGGGGGAGGATTAGGAGTAGATGACGGAGAGATGGTCGGAGATGGCTCCGTTGAGCGCTCCTTCAAGAACAAGGGTGCTGCGAAGACACAGACCCCTTCTTCTAGCGCCAATCCTGTTGGTGCAAAAATCTGCCTGCGCCGGAGAAGCTGGAGTTGGGGAAGCCGCGGTCGCCGCCGGGACCTGCAAAGGAAGTCTAAACCGGAGGTGGGGTTGCTCCGGCAAGACCCTCCGATGCTCAAGTCAGTTCTCTGCCTCAACAAGAATGGAGTGCTCGAACGGAGAATTTAGCAGAGTTTTTAGATAAGGCAAAAGAGCTTAAAGAATAACGTATCTGAGTCCCCCTTTTATAGGCGGGGGAGGCAACGGACTGATGGCGACGTTTGTAACCGCCTGGTAGTGGGCCGCCCATGGTCAGGGGAATTGATTGCGAAATATAATGGAGCAGATACGTGGGCATCACCTCGACCCGCCATGTGGAGTCTGTTATGAGGGGTGGAGCAGCGTCCGTCGTCAGGAGAATCGCATGGTATCCATCGCAGGAGGTGGAGCAGGTTCGTGGCTGTCACTGTGGCTTGCCAGGGGATAGTGGAGCTGTGCGGAGTCCGCCACAGGAAGTGGAGCAGGGTGGCTATGGCCACTGCGGCTTGTCAGGAAATGATGGTACTGCGCGGAGTCCGCCACAGGAAGTGGAGCAGGGTCATGGCCATTTTGAGGGCCTGTCAGGAGGCGCAGATCTATCGATTGGAGCTTGGTAACGGTCGGAGCCCGATTTCTGTAGGAGTCCTGACGGAGCAGCAGTTGATACCGAGAGCGGAGCCCGGCTCCCGTGGGAGTCCGGGCGGAGCTGTGCTGATGTCGACAGTGGAGCTCGACTCCCGTAGGAGTCCGGGTGGAGCTGCACTTGCTGATGGCGGTGGAGCCCGGCTCCCGTAGGAGTCCGGGCTAAGCTGCACTTGTTGATGGCGGTGGAGCCTGGCTCCCGTAGGAGTCTGGGCTGAGCTGCACTTGCTGATGGCGGTGGAGCCCGGCTCCTGTAGGAGTCCGGGCGGAGCTGCACTGCAAACAAAGTTAAGGGTGAAATCCGGCTCTGATAGGAGTCCGGATTGAGCTTACCAGCCGTTGATACTGAGAGCGGAGCCCGGCTCCCGTGGGAGTCCGGGCGGAGCTGCGCTGATGTCGACAGTGGAGCTCGGCTCCCGTAGGAGTCCGGGCGGAGCTGCACTTGCTGATGGCGGTGGAGCCCGGCTCCCGTAGGAGTTCGGGCTGAGCTGCACTTGCTGATGGTGGTGGAGCCCGGCTCCCGTAGGAGTCCGGGCGGAGCTGCACTTGCTGATGGCAGTGGAGCTCGGCTCCCGTAGGAGTCCGGGCGGAGCTGCACTGCAAACAAAGTTAAGGGTGAAATCCGACTCTGATAGGAGTCCGGATTGAGCTTACCAGCCGTTGATACTGAGAGCGGAGCCCGGCTCCCGTGGGAGTCCGGGCGGAGCTGCGCTGATGTCGACAGTGGAGCTCGGCTCCCGTAGGAGTCCGGGCGGAGCTGCACTTGCTGATGGCGGTGGAGCCCGGCTCCCGTAGGAGTCCGGGCTGAACTGCACTTGTTGATGGCGGTGGAGCCCGACTCTCGTAGGAGTCCGAGCTGAGCTGCACTTGTTGATGGCGGTGGAGCCCGGCTCCCGTAGGAGTCCGGGCTGAGATGCACTTGCTAATGGCGGTGGAGCCCGGCTCCCGTAGGAGTCCGGGCTGAGCTGCACTTGTTGATGGCGGTGGAGCCCGGCTCCCGTAGGAGTCCGGGCTGAGCTGCACTTGCTGATGGCGGTGGAGCCCGGCTCCCGTAGGAGTCCGGGCGGAGCTGCACTTGCTTATGGCAGTGGAGCCCGGCTCCCGTAGGAGTCCGGGCGGAGCTGCACTGCAAACAAAGTTAAGGGTGAAATCCGGCTCTGATAGGAGTCCGGATTGAGCTTACCAGCCGTTGATACTGAGAGCGGAGCCCGGCTCCCGTGGGAGTCCGGGCGGAGCTGCGCTGATGTCGACAGTGGAGCTCGGCTCCCGTAGGAGTCCGGGCGGAGCTGCACTTGCTGATGGCGGTGGAGCCCGGCTCCCGTAGGAGTCCGGGCTGAGCTGCACTTGTTGATGGCGGTGGAGCCCGGCTCCCGTAGGAGTCCGGGCTGAGCTGCACTTGTTGATGGCGGTGTAGCCCGGCTCCCGTAGGAGTCCGGACTGAGCTGCACTTGTTGATGGCGGTGGAGCCCGGCTCCCGTAGGAGTCCGGGCTGAGCTGCACTTGTTGATGGCGGTGGAGCCCGGCTCCCGTAGGAGTCCGGGCGGAGCTGCACTTGCCGATGGCGGTTCCGCCGTGGGTTCCGGCTGTGGGTATTTTATACCCAACAAATTTCAAAAGTTATTGCATTGGTTTGAGAAAGTCTGATACAAGATGGTTGGGCTGCCCCAACAGGATAGCAAAGATCTTTTAGGATCTGAGGTTGATTAACTTCACTCATTATGGACTTAGAATTTTCTTGGATTAGGGTAAGGTTTGAATTAATTCTCACTAATCGACCAGATATCCTTGTCCAAAAAAAAATTTGAAAATTTTCAGTTATTTTTGTAATTTTTTTTTTTAAAGAGAAGAGAAAAGAGAGATAGATGAGAAGAGAATTCTAAAGATGAAAGCTTAAGGAGTCCTAAATCGAGAGATGATAGAGAAGAGTGTTTTAATTAGGGTTAATGGTTGTAGGTTAGTAATCAAGTTATGCAGATAATCCTAGCTAAGGATAACTCTAGATCTAGATAGCTCCTAACTGCCAAGATTGCCTTTGAGCACTCTTGGTAAAAGACTAGCCACTCAACTGGTCAGGTAAGTGTAAGGTGGGTGGAGGTCCCCCCGTTGCTTTTCCTAGACACCAACTGAGTTGGCCAAGTAAGCGAACAGAATCAATTAAATAACCACCTTCCTTCAAGACGTAGTCTCTGAACCACTTTCCTAGATACCAATCAAACTGAGTAACCCTAACCTGATCCAATTCTTTGGATCCCTTATCCTATTGAGCTCGAGAGTCCTTAGGGGCCAATGTCTAATTGATTTTAAGTTAAGATGTAGGTCAATACAATATGCAGGATGGTGGTTTGTGGGTCAAGGAAGGATGATAGAATCTCCACCTTATCTTGATTAGGTTTATGCCCTTAAGATGTTTTATGGACTTATGCAATGTAAGAAGAAAATGTGATCAGATTTGGTAGTTAGTCAAGAGTAAATTGATTTATTTTACTTTTTAGATTTTGTGATTAAGTATCTAATTCTCTAAGTAGATTATGAGGTGTCAATGTAGAGATTTTTTTTTTGAAAGAAAGTAAGTTTGACTAAGGAACTAAGCAAATTAGAAAGAAAATAAAAAAAACTAAGAATAAGATATTTTTTTAATAAAAAAATAATCATGCTTAGATCTCCGACAACGATGTCAAAATTTGATCGCTATCGTCGGCGGTCAAGAACGAAAATCAACTCAAACTATATAGATAGGATGAGTAGGGATCATTTTCATGGAGATTTAGGATGATTATTTTTTTTTTTTTAAGAAAAAATAAAAGAGAATTGATTGTAGAAGGATTAAAAAGAAATAAAATAACAAGAATTCAATTACAAATGTAAATTAATTTATGAAAGAAAATAAATCAAAAAAATAATCCAGGAATTCTGAATCCACCATGTAAATTAGATTTATTTTTTTTTCTTATGTTGCAATATTAATTCTTGTGATTAAGATATTAGCATAGCTTATCTCTAAAGGATACAGACTGTATCAGTAGATCACAGCTCGTCCTGTTGGAGTATAAACTATCTAAATTTAATTACAAGATCTAAGATTTAATCTCACATACTATGATTTATCTCTCCAAAGCACGTACCGTATCCAGGGATCACAGCACGTCAATAGAGGATATAGGTCGTATAGGCTGGATCAATACCTCAAAAGAAAATAAAAAGATATGAAATAAAAGTATAATTTTATTACATAAAAATTAAATACAAAAAAAAAATCTATTTACAGGCTTCATCGTATTTCTAGATTGAAGGGATTTAGCCACGCATCAAGATCTCTGCTCCATAATCTCCCAATATTTGATCCCTAAAGCTGTTTGATTTTTTTGCTATTTTTTTCTAACTTTTTCTCTGATTTTTTCCCCCTCCCTATACTTATTCTTAGGTCCTCTATTTATAGGTGAATTTTTCATATTTTTTTGGTAGAAAAAGGAGTCTTAAAACCCTTAGAATTCATATAATATCTTTTACATTAATTTCTGACCGTCGGATCGCCTTTGAACCACCCAGATCAGCCTAAAATCTGATGTTTTAATCCTTATCAAAATCAGATGCATTTCTGACCATCCGATCACGCTCCAGATGGAATTCTTGCCATTGGATCATGCAAATCTCTCCTTAACAAAGTTGGAAACCACCATAGCCGTTGGATCGAGCTTCAGATTTGATCTGGATCATCGATCAATGCAAAAAGTCTTCCTTCCACTGTGGACCGTGAACTATTCCTGTGGACCACGCCTTTGATTCTATGGATCGAACGATCGATCCACTGCGTACCGAAGGTAATAAAATTTATTTTTTAGGTATTTTCACTCAAATTTTGCTTCAATTTTTACCTAAAAAATTAGAAAAAATATACATTAATTTTTTTTATTAATTTCTCAATATTTTGGTACTTTGATTCTCAATTAAATCAACATCTATGTTTCATAAATATGCTCTAATTTCAAATTTTTTTAAAATTATTTATTTTTATAAAAAAATCTAATTTATTCATAAAATTAGATTTTTAAGAAGATGTTAGCACCATAAATTATCAAAAATATCTTTAATAAATATAAAAATATACCACTTATCAATATCCTTTTGATTGGAAATGATATTTCCGTGCTGACATTGGTCAAAGTATGGTTGTCGAAAGAGTCCATAATTAAAGATCTAGGAGAAGCTTCCTACATTCTTGATATAAAGGTTTATAGAGATAGATCTAAGAGAATGATAGGACTCTCACAGTGAATTTATATAGAGGAGGTGTTGAAGAGGTTCAGCATAGAAAACAGCAAGAGGGGTCTTTTGCCCCTTAGACATGGTATTCATCTCTCCAAGAAGATGTATCCTGACACACCTGAGGAGATCCATCGCATGAGCAAGATCTCTTATGCTTGGACAGTAGGGAGCCTCATGTATGCCATGTTATGTACACATCCTGATATAGCACTTGCTGTGAGTGTCACGAGCAGATTTCAGGCGAATCTAGATGAAGAATATTGGATTGCTGTTAAAAACATCCTTAAATACTTAAGAAGGACTAAAGATTTTATGTTGGTCTTTGGTGGAGAATCAAAGCTAAAAGTTGAGGGATACACTGATTCAGACTTTATGACTAATATCGATGATAGAAAGTTTACATTGGGGTGTGTCTTCTTGTGTAATGGTGGTACAGCTAGCTGGAAGATTTCAAGCAGTCGATCATTGCAGATTCGATCATGGAAGTTGAGTACATCACCACCTCTAAAGCTGCTAAGGAACCCTTTTGGTTCAAGAAGTTCATTGTGGAGCTGGGTGTGATGCCATCAGATGTCATTGCATTACACTGCGATAACAACGGTGCCATAGCCCTCGTTAAGGAGCCCAGGTCTCACCAAAAGTCCAAGCACATAGAGCGGTGGTTTCATATTATACGTGAATACCTCGAAAAGAAGTTCATTGAGGTGCAGAGAGTTGACTCCATGCTGAATGTGTCGAACCCGCTGACCAAGCCTCTCAGCTAATAAAAAATCGAATCATACTTTAAGAAGATGGGTCTTAGGTGTATGGCTAATTGGCTTTAGGTCAAGTGGAAGTTTGTTAGATTTGTGCCCTAGAAGCCAATTATTGACTGACATATTATATAATTCTTGAGCTTAAACTTGTACTTGTAATCTTTTTATCATCAATGAAGGACTTTTCATTCTAATCATATTTATGTGTCCATGATTTATCCTAAAAATTAACAAAGATGATTTTATATATCTTTAAAGTGTTAAGAATTTGAGACATATTAATTAGTGGTTAATTTCTAAATGCTTCCGATTAAAAGATCGTCATAGAGGATAGTGATCAATCCATTCAAGATTGGTGTACAGTTCACCTCCCTTGTAGGCAGATGAGTCTGGGGTCTGTTGAAAAATGTGTCCAAAAGCCAATCATCTAGGTTGTAGATAATTGTGCTCTATATAAATATATAAATTATAAAATAATAAATATTATCTGACAGATTCACTATAAGGAATATATCTTCTAAAATAGAACTCATATGTTATGATGAAGTCCTTAGAACTACTTCTAAAATGATAAAGGAGGATTTATCATATGGTTCTTAAATTCTGCTCGTGATCAAATGATACAATTGTTATAAGGATGATAACTATATCGAGTGTAGGTCGTTGCATGTTATATTAGTTGGTTATCCTCTTAACCAAGATGTGTGGTGATATGAGTATGGCATACGGATGATATGTAGGAGTATATTTTACTGAGTGTGACTACTTTTAGAGTACTCTACTGTCAAGAGTTGCTCTGATGGGATATGGATATATGTGTCCCTCGGATTTGAGGCTGTCTCAATGACTTACAAGCAACTCACTGTGCTTTGGTACCAGACTATCCGAATTTCTAATTCGATGATGAAAGGTTTCTAGGTATAGTCAAGTACTTGTGAAGTCTGAGTGTGAGTCAAGATGGGATTGACCGCTCCAAGTAAAATTGGAGATGATGCATCATTGTATTTCAATTCAGCAAAATTTTGGCCAAAGTAGTCCTAGTGAAGAGTCACAGAATTTTTAAGGTTGGGACATAATGTGGACCACTTTTCTTGGGTTGACAGTTTAACCCAAAGTCATCCTTGAGCATCAAGTGTCAAAGGGATGAATTATACAGTAACTATATTCACATGGGTTCTAGAGTGTTGCTAGGCATTCGGCCTATTCGGATGTCGGGTCCCATTGCTAGACGGTTAAATCGATTAGTATAATAATTATTCTTGTGCTACCGACTTAGGTTCGAACCTATGGGGTCACACACATAGAAGTACCTGTCTGATCAAATGGCTGATCGATGATTATGAATCATTGAAGGATTTAATTATCAATTTGATTGATGATTAATCCTATATAAATATTGTAATAAATTATTTACTAATGGTTAGTAAATTAGAAGAATAATTAATTGATAATATGATTATTAATTAACTCTTTGATTGAGAAATAGAGATTGGATTAGTTCTAATTGAATTGGATTCAATTAGATTGGCTTTGGATTAATTGGTTGCAATCCTATTGAATAACAGGGCTTATTTTAATTGATTTTAGAGATGTATGAATATGAAATTATTTTATATATATTTTGATTGGATCAAATTCTATTGGATAATAGGCTTTGATTTGATCAAATGTCATTTGATAATAGGCCTGATTGGATCAACCCCTATTATCAAATAGCTTCCCTCAAACCATCCAGATCTCCATCCCTAGATCAATGAGATTTTTAATCTAACTAATTCTCAATTGGATTGGATCCTAATTGGTTTTATAATTGGACTAGGATCCAATTAGTTAGTTTGTTATAACTAATTTTTAAATTAGTTAGGATTGGATCCAAGAGTTAGTTAGAGTTGGAACAGGATGCCGCACCCCATGTATTCTCCATGCCCCACTTTTCACCATGAGAATTCGTCACGCCCCATAGGATGCCGCACCCACTCTCTTTCTCTCATGGAAAACAAAGAGGCATCTCATCTCCTCTTTCTGGTCGCCCAAAACAAAGAGGGGGCGTCCAAGAGTTGGAAGCCCCAAGATCCCTCTTGCAACATCCATTTCTTCCTCTTCTTCTTGGTATGTTTTCTTGATCTTTCCTTACTAATTTTAGGATATCAAAAAGAGGCTTCTCTGCTGGTTATACAGCAAAAAATTAGAGAAAAAAAGTTCTTCCCAAGGAGAGAAAGATCAAGGAAGAAGAAGGGTCTTCTTTCTTGCATGCAGCCTTAAAGAAGAAGGAGTTCTTTTTTCAGATTTTTTTTAATTTTTTTTCAAAATAAAAATTGGATTAGATTTGATTTTTAATATATAAATTTAGAGGAGAAATATTAAAAAAAAATTGATTTGAGTTTGGAGATTCTTGAAGTTTTAGATCAAGGAAGAAGATGGATCTTCTTTCTTGTGTGCAGCCTTGAAGAAGAAGTTTTTCTTCTAAATTTTTCTTCTAATTTTTTTCAAGATAAAAATTAAATTAGATTTAATTTTTAATATAAAAATTTAGAGAAAAAATATCAAAAAAATTTGATTGGACATTTGGGGCTTCCTTGAGTTGTAGATCAAGAAGAAAAAAGGAGAAGAAGAGAGAAGAACGGTTCTTCTCTTGGATCCCTCTTTTGAATTTTTTTAGATCTCAAGATTTTATATAATTTTTATCATAAAAAATTAGATTATATCTAATTTTTATCATAGAAAATTAGAGAAGAAAAGTTCTTCTTAAGGATATGAAAGGAAGAGAGAAAGGTTCTCTCTTATGCATGAAAAATTGAGAAGAAAGGGTTCTTCTCTTGATCTCTATTGTAGAGATCAGATGTATGGATCCAGGAAGAAAAGGAGAGAGTCTCTTTATTTTTCAATTCTATCATGTTTCTCTCAAATCAGCTAATGGATGGTGTTTTCACAAGCTAACACTCCATGGGAGATCGATCAGCATCGGGACTTCATGTGGGTACCCATAGAGGCTGGATGCATGTGCGGCTGCCAAGCATCATGAAGAATCATCTACCATAAATTTTGAATACGGTGATCTACTATCCATGCTCAGGTATGAAGTTTTATATTCAATCAATATTTATATATAATCTAAATATTAATTAGATATATCCTGTACTTGCTGAATTTTAGATTTCAGATGTATATACATGCATATTAGTTCATATCATAGATCCTGTATGGTGATTTAGATTTAATCCATGCGTGTATTATAGATTAAATTATTTAATCTATATATGTTCTACTGTAAAATTTTAAAAATATATGCATATCACCCACCACGCTTCCCTTCAAATGGTATCAGAGCGAAAGTTCGTTATGACATGAACATATATGCATGTAGAGTTGAAATCTAGATTTAGCAATGTATGAGATATATTATGATTTGATTTTAGATATTGTTGGGTATAAAATACCCCCCAGCCGAAGTTCGTGATGGGGGTGACCCTCCGGGGATCCAACTGACTTTCGACCTCCGGCAACGTCTCTTCAAACCTCCCAGGCGGTCGAGCCTCCGCCACACTCCCAAGTCTTGCCGACGGGCAGGACCCCGCTAGCGTCGATCGGATTCTTCGCGACGCCCGGACTCCTACGGGAGTCGGACCTCGTCCCCAGCTCTGGCCGCGGGAAGACTCCGTTCGGACTCCTACAGGAGTCGGACTTCGCCCCTGACTTCAACCGCAGGCAGACTTCGTCCGGACTCCTACGGGAGCCGGACTCCGCCCACGACTCCAATTGCAGGTAAACTTCATCCGGACTCCTACGGGAGCCGGACTTCACCCTCAACTCCAATTGCAGGTAGACTCTGCCCGGACTCCTACGAGAGCCGGACCTCGTCCCCAACTCTGGCTGCAGGAAGACTCCGTCTGGACTCCTACGGGAGCCGGACTTCGTACCTGACTTTAATTGTGGGAAGACTCCGTCCGGACTCCTACGGGAGCCGGACTTCACCTCCGACTTCAATCGCAGGCAGACTTCATCCGGACTCCTACGGGAGCCGGACTCCGCCCATGACTTCAATTGCAGGTAAACTTCGTCCGGACTCCTACGGGAGCCGGACTTCACCCTCAACTCCAATTGCAGGTAGACTCTGCCCAGACTCCTACGGGAGCCGGATCTTGTCCCCAACACTGGCTGCAGGAAGACTCCATCCGGACTCCTATGGGAGCCAGACTTCGCACCTGACTTTAATTGTGGGAAGACTCCGTCTGGACTCCTACGAGAGCCGGACTTTGCCTCCGACTTCAATCGCAGGCAGACCTCGTCCAGACTCCTACGGGAGCCGGACTCCACCCACGACTCCAATTGCAGGCAGACTTCGTTCGGACACCTACGGAAGCCGGACTTCACCCTCAACTTCAATTGCAGGTAGACTCTGCTCGGACTCCTATGGGAACCGGGTTTCGTCCCCAACTCCAGCTGCAAGAAGACTTCACCCGGACTCCTACGGGAGCCGGACCTCATCCCTAGCTCCGGCTGCGGGAAGACTCCGTTCGGACTCCCATGGAAGCCAGACATCGCCCCTGATGCCAATTGTAGGTGGACTCCACCCAGACTCCTACAGGAGCCGGGCTTCGTCCCCAACTCTGACTGAAAGAAGACTTCGTCTGGACTCCTACGGGAGCCGGACTCCGAGCTCCTCTCAGACGGGTGGCTAGCCACCTCTCTCCGCCAGACACTCCAGCCGAACTTCGGCCGACAGGCCTAGGCCCACTAGTAGGCCGCAGTAATAGCCACGACCCTGCTCCACCTCCTGCAATGGATTCCGCATGGCTCCATCACTCCCTGGCTGGCCGCAGTAACGGTCACGACACTGCTCCACCTCCTGCGATGGATTCTGCATGGCTCCATCACTCCCTAGCAGATCGCCATAATGACCATGATTTTGCTCCACTCCCTGCGACGGATACCGCGCGATTCCTCCCACCTCCCGGCAAGTCACGACAACGGACGCCGTTCCACTACCCACAACAGACTCCACATGGCACGTCCCGACGGTGGCCACGATCCCACTCCACTACTCTTCGCAACAAACTCCGCCTGACTCTGGGCAGCCCACTGCCAGATGGTTACAGATATCGCTATCAGTCTGCTGCCCCCTTCGCCTATAAAAGGGGGCCCCAGATATGTTATTCTCTAAGCTCTATTTTCTATCCCAAAACTCTACTAAAATTTCTGTTCGAGCACTCCATTCTTGTTGAGACAGAGAACTGACTTGAGCATCGGAGGGACTTGCCGGAGCAACCCCACCTCTGGTTTAGACTTCTTTTGCAGGTTCCGACGGCGACCGCGACTCCCTCGACTCCAGCTTCTCCGACGCAAGCAGATTTTTGCACCAACAGGATTGGTGCTAGAAGGAGGGGCTTGAACCTTTACAGTATCCTTGTTCTTAAAGGAGCGCTCAACGGGACCGCCTCTGGTCATCTTCTCTGACGTCCACTCCTCCTTCCCCCACTTGATCTTTGCCTGATGCCTCCCCGCAAGGCATCAACATGGCGATCCACGACCTCCACGGCCAGATCTCAGGCTCCGGCCTCACCTCCAGTCTCTCAGCCTCTACCTCTTCCTCCGGCAACGACGGTTGGCACAGAGTAATTCGACCTACTGGTGCAGCAGGTCAGAGGCCTCACTGAAGCTGTGCAGGCCATGCAACGGCAGCAGCAGCCGCAGGCATCGGTGCGGTCGGAAAGAGCATCGCCAGAACTCCAAAATCTGGTGGCGGGATGGGCCACTTGGGCCAGCCGCCCAGTCTTTCCCAGAAAGATGAATCCAAGGGTGGAAAGCCCCCAATCCGACCATGACTCCACCCCTGGAAGATCTTTACCCCCATTCTGCCAGAGGACCCTCGAGACCCATAGTCGTGAGGATTTTCTGGACCGGAGGCTCCAGGAGATGAACCGACGGATCGAAGAACTCCGCCACGCTCCCCCCGCTTATGGTGAGGATATTTGTACTGACCCTTCCTTTTCTCAAATGATCATGCAGGAACCGATCCCGCTAAACTTCAAACTCCCCCAGTTTGAAATCTACGATGGGACTTCGGACCCGGTTGATCATCTGGAGGCCTTCCGGACGATGATGCTGCTTCATGGCGCACCCGACGCCATTCTATGCCGAGCCTTCCCATCCACTTTGAAGGGAGCGATGAGAAATTGGTACTCGATGCTGAAGTCGGGTACCATCTTTTCCTTCGATCAGATGAGCCATCAATTTATGGCCCATTTTGTCAGCAACCGGCACCCCCGGAAGGGTTCGAAGTCCCTCATCAATATCAAGCAGAGGGAGGGGGAGTCCATTCGAGCCTACATCAACCGTTTCAATGTCGCCACGCTGGAGGTCCGGAACTTGGACCAGTCGGTAGCAATGGCCGCTCTGAAGGGCGGCCTTCAGAAGAATGACCTTTTGTTCTCCCTGGAGAAAAAGTACCCCAGGGATTTTGCTGATCTGTTGGCTCGGACTGAAGGGTACGCCCGAGCGGAAGAAGCCTTCAAAATGAAGGATGAGGAGACTGCGAGAGAACGACAGGTGGGAGACTCGAGCAAGCCCACAGTCGAAAAAAGGTCGAGAGAAGCTCGGCCACGTTCTCGGACTCCTCCCGGGCACAAGCGTGTCCATACCCCTCCCCGGGTACATAAGCAGAGAAGTTCGGACCATGGAGTTCGGCGGGGTTCTCCACCAGAAAGATTCTGCAACTATGCCCCCCTCAATGCCTCGAAAACCCAAGTACTGATGGAGGTCAGGGAGCAGCTGTCAAGGCCGGAAAGGATGCGTACACACCCTGGGAAGCACAATCCTAACAAGTTCTGCCTCTACCATCGTGACCACGGTCACAATACAGAGGAGTGCATTCAGCTCCGGGATGAGATCAAGGAGCTTATCAGACGAGATCGGCTCGACAGGTTCATTCGACGCCGACCTGAAGGCAGAGAGGATCGACCAAGGGCCCTGCCGCAACCTGAACCGCCAAGGAGGGAGGAGCAGTCCGGAGATTGGCGTCTAATCGGGACCATCAACTCCGTCATCGGAGGACCTCGAGGAGGAGCAGACCCTCCACGACCATGGGATTTGAAAAACCTATAAATGTATTACTAACGACTTTGCTTTGAATCAAATTTCCTTTCGACTTTGCATGTCTTTCTCTTTTGGCACGGACTTGTTACGATTGGGGATAACCCCTTCAAATAATCAAAACAAGGTCATGTTAGGAATAGGAGGAGAACCTCGTCCTAGCATGAGCAAAATGGAAGTCCGATTGTTTTAAGATCGGATTGGAGAAGAGGCCCATATAACAGCCCTTAGGTGCCCCCATGGCCATGTTAGGAACAGGAGGAGAACCTCGTCCTAACACGAGTGAAGTCAAAGGCCCGGTTCTTTTAGACCGGATGGAGGGAGAGGCCTTACAACGCCCTTACGCGCTCCCACAGCCATGTTAGGGATAGGAGGAGAACCTCGCCCTAACATGAGCAAAGTCAAAGGCCCGGTTCTTTTAGACCGGATGGAGGGAGAGGCCTTACAACGCCCTTACGCGCCCCCACAGCCATGTTAGGAACAGGAGGAGAACCTCATCCTGACATGAGCAAAGTCAAAGGCCTGGTTCTTTTAGACCGGATGGGGGGAGAGGCCTTACAATGCCCTTACGTGCCCCCACAGCCATGTTAGGGACAGGAGGAGAACCTTGCCCTAACATGAGCAAAGTCGAAGGCCCGGTTCTTTTAGACCGGATGGGGGGAGAGGCCCTTGCAACGACCCTTATGTGCCCCCACAGCCCCGTTGGGAACAGGAGGAGAACCTTATCCTAACCTGAGCTGAGATCGACTACGTCAAGAATAGAAGGAGAACCTCGTCCTGACGATGACAAAAATCCGACTGTCCAACAAAATTGGATAAGCAGAAAAGTCCCCTCAATGGCACCTCTACACTTCCACGCGATCCCTCAGAAAGCAAGGGGAGGACCCTCGCATGAAAAAGAGGAGGAAAATTAAAAAGAAAAGCGACGAATTACATCGGCAACAGATGAAAAACAAACCACACCAAAGACCTAGGGAACCTCATCTCAACAAAGATGGGAAGTTCCTACCAGACATCTCTGGCCTCTAAGAAGGCTCTCGACATAGGTCAAGAAAATAACGACCCCTTCGAGGTAACGCGGAGTTCAGACCACCGAGCTCGAGCCTACAGCCATGGATGACAAGAAAAGCAAATTAGTATGGCAACGACTGGGCACCTCCACACGACGTCGACGTCGGACAAGTCAAAAGACAAAAGAAGTTCGGCGGACGATAATTTAATACAATACGTAGACGAGATAACACAAAATCTCCTTTTTATTTCATTTGCGAAATATACACCACGAAGCCCAGAAGGCTAAAGGAAGAAAAGCAAAACCATAAGAACAAAACAAAACAACAAAAGAGAAAATGTATGCATGGAAAGACGGAAGGCCAAAAAGAGCCCTAGGGAAGCTCTGCTCCTTCCGACCTTGAATTATCTGCTTCACTCCTTATCAATGACTGCCTCAGATTTTCGATTTCTTCTTCTAGCTCTCTCTTTTTCAGCAGCATGTCCTGGAACGCCCGACGGAGTCACTGGTTTTCGTTCTCCACCTCTCGACGTCTCTTTCTCAAGACCTCGGATTCCGTCTCTGCATCCTTGACGGCCTGCTGCTCACATGCCAGCTGGATCTTCAATTGCTGCAGCTCGACCGTCCTCCCCCCAAGGGCGATAGAAAGCTCTTCTGCAGTTCTTCTCAGGGATTGGAGTTCTCACAAAACCCATGCGCCTAAGAGAGTGGTTGTTGTAGGTGTTAGTATATGACAATCTACAAATAATCTCTCTCTCAAAACTGACTCCTGACTCTCTGAAAATAATAGTAAGGGCCATACCATAGGGCAAGGGAGACTTGGACCTGTTCAAGACTTCCCTCATGGCATCTATCTATCATCAGGAAGGGAAGGTTCATGGGAGTCTCTAAAACTACATGGTGCATTAGCCAAATGTCTCTCCCCGTCAATAGATCATATCTTCTCCCTCTGAGGAAGAAAATCTTAGACACCATGTGGTAGAGTAGCCTCATCTCCACACTAAGATCTTTGGCCTCAATCTTCAAGAGCCCTTCCACATCATCTCTCCCTAGTATGGTCCTAAGTCCAATCTTCTTTTTGGGTAGCTCATCTAGGCAGCTACCCTCATAAGGCATCTGAAGGAATCTTCCTAGCCTAATTGCATTTAAGATAATTTAGACTTCCTTTACTGTAGATCTCAAACACCATCAGAGAAAATCAAATTTGAGTAAAACTCTTTCACCAAATCAATATAAACTAGTTCAAACAAACTTAGAAAAGATTTTCACCCTTATTTTACTAGTTTATCTCCAATTGAAAAACCATCATGTCTCAAAAATTTGAAGTCTACATTTCTACCCAAAGCAACCTTCCTTGTAGATAATAAAATCTTACTTGGAGTTACTAGAGGGGATGCTTGGGTTGGCTTATGTGCTGCCTTCTTCCTTTTTTCTTCTGCTTCCACGAATCTCACCGACTTCCTTCTTTGTGGCATTCTCATTTTGGGGGCCATGTCCCAAGAAGAGGGTGGATAATGGTCAAGAGAGTGGAGAAGGATGTGGATTGAAGTGAAACTAAGTGAAGAAGATGATTTTTGGAAAATTTCTCACGGATTTGAGGGTTAGGATTTGAAATTTGGGGAAATCAGAAAAATGAGCCGTGAGAGTAGTAAATTTGGGGAGAGTAGATCTCGATTTTGAGAGATTTTAGGATTTTTGGAAGATCTAGGATGAAACTCCTAGGTTGGGATGAGAGAGAGAAGAAGAGTCTTTGGATTTGAGACATTTCGAAACCCCTTTTTAATGGAACAGGGTTCGGGTCGGCACACTTAAAGAGACCCTACCCGCATGAATGGGACGCCCCATCTAGGGTTGCATTAGGTGATGGGAAAATTATTTAAAAAAAAGAAAAATTCAAACTAAAAAAATTTAAAATTAGTCATATCGAGTTGAGAGGGTCATTGGGAGTCTAGATAAATTTTGATATAATTTTTGATTGAATATTTCAATGAAAAAATTGAAGAAAGTATCTGAATATCATTGATGATTTTTAATTATCTTGAAAAATTTTCAAAAAATGATAGATGACTTCCAAAATTAAGATAATAAAGTCAAAAAATTTTAAATAAATTTTGGAAATAAAATTATGATTAAAATTCAAGTAGAAGGGTCTAAAATGCCCAATTCTCTTCTAATTTCACAAAACTTACTGTCATTAAGTGCTTTGGTAAATATGTCAGCTAATTAATTTTTAGTGTTTATGAATTCAAGTGTTATGTCATTTTTTTGATTATATTTTCTAATGAAATTATGTTTAATTTTAATATATTTTGACCTAGAGTGTTGAATTAGATTTTTGATCAAATAGATGGCACTAGTATTATCACATATTATGAGGATGCTTTTAAGTTCAATACCAAAATCTATGAGCTGTTGCTTAATCTACAGGATTTGAGCACAGCAACTTCCAGCTGTAATGTATTCAGCCTCGACCATAGACAAAGCCACTGAATTTTGCTTCTTGCTAAACCAGGAGATTAAGTTTACTCCTAAAAATTGATAAGTTTTACTAGTACTTTTTCTATTAAATTTGCATCCAGCAAAGTCTGCATTTGAGTAACCTATTAAGTCCATAGAAGATTGTTTTAAAAATCAAAGACCTAGATTTTGTGTTCTTTTTAAGTATCTAAAGATCCTTTTAACAGCATTTAAGTGAGATTCTTTAGGATTTGATTGATATCTAGCACACATGCATACACTGAATATTATATCAGATCTACTAGCAGTTAGATATAATAAAGAGCCTATATGCTTCTATAGAGCTTTGAATCAATATTTTTATTATGCTCATCTTTTTTTAATTTACAGGAAGGGGTCATAGGTGTACTTATAATTTTTGAGCTCTTCATTCTAAATGTCTTTAATAATTCTCTTATGTACTTATTTTGGATGATGGAGATCCCTTCTTTCATTTGTTTAATCTAGAGTCTGAGGAAGAAATTGAGTTCTCCCATCATGCTCATCTCGAACTCCCTCAGCATGAGCTCGGAAAAGTCTTGGCACAAATCTTCATTAGTAGACACAAATATAATGTCATCAACATATATTTGTATAACAAGAATTTCTTTGTTCTTTCTTTTTATAAAAAGAGTAGTATCAACCTTTCCTCTTGAAAATCTATTTTCTAATAAAAACTTACTTAATCTTTCATACCAAGCTCTAAGAGCTTGTTTTAACCCATATAAAGCTTTGTTTAGCCTAAATATATGATCTGGAAGTTTATGATTTTTAAAACTAGGAGGTTGTTCTATATATACTTCTTTAGCAATATATCCATTTAGAAAAGCACTCTTGACATCTATTTGAAATAATTTAAAATTCATAAAGCAAGCAAAAGCAAGTAGCATTCTTATGGTTTCTAATCTAGCAACAGGAGTAAATATTTCATCAAAATCAATTTCTTCTTGTTGATTATGTCCTTTAGCGACTAATCTTGTTTTATTTCTTATTACATTTCCATCTTCATCTAATTTATTTCTATATACCCATTTAGTTTCTATTATAGGATGATTTTTAGGTCTATTAACTAGTGTCCATACATTGTTTCTTTCAAATTGATTTAACTCTTCTTGCATGGCCATTATCCAGTTATGATCTTTTTCAACTTCATCTATTATTTTAGATTCTAGATATGAAACAAAAGCTACATAATTACAAACATCTTTAAGTGAGGATCTAGTTCTTACTTCTTATGTTGAATCATCAATTATTAATTCTCTAGGGTGATTATGAACATACCTCCATTTCCTTGGGAGATTACCTGTGTTTGGAGGTTGTTCTTGAATGTTCTGATCATTAATTCTTTCATCCTCTTATTTTTCATCCATCTGATCTTTGTTTTGTTCATTTGAATCATTGAGGATGAGTTTTTTCATTCCATCTTTTATGATACCTGCAACATCAGCATCCTTTCTCTTCCTTGATGGAAGATCATTAGTTTCATCAAAGATAACATGAATTGACTCTTCCACTACTAGTGTTCTTTTATTAAATACTCTAAAGACTTTGCTAGAAGTGGAATAGCCAAGAAAGATTGCTTCATCAGATTTAGCATCAAATTTACTAAGGATATCTTTGCCATTATTCAAAATAAAACATCGACAATCAAAAATATGAAAGTAACCTATATTAGGTTTTCTATCCTTTGATAATTCATAAGATGTTTTCTTTAAAATTGATCTTATTAAGATACGATTTAGAATGTAGCATATTGTGTTATTGCTTCTGCCCAAAGATACTTTAGAGCTTGCTTTCACATAGCATGGTACGGACCATCTCTTCTAAAGTTCTATTTTTTCTTTTAACAACTTTATTTTATTGAGATGTTCTAGATGCTGAAAAATTATGATCTATGTCTTTTTCATCATAAGATTTTTTAAAATCTTTATTTTCAAATTCAGTGTCATGATCACTTTGAATAGAAATAATTGATGAACTTTTTTCATTTGAAACTTTTCGACAAAACTTGAAAAATATTGAAAATGCTTCATCCTTAGAAGCTAAAAACAAAACCCAAGTAAAATGCAAAAAATCATCAATGATTACAAAACCATATCTTTTTCCTCCTAGACTAGTTATTCTTGTAGGGCCAAATAAATCCATATGCAAGAGTTCTAGCAGTTTAAAAGTTAAAATAATATTTTTAGATTTAAAAGAAACTCTTGTTTGTTTACCTAATTGACATGCATTACAAATTTTATCTTTATCAAAATTAATTTTTGGCAAACCAATAACTAAATCTTTTTTAATGATTTTAGAAAGTGTATGTATACCAATATGTGCAAGTCTACAATGCCAAAGCCAACTAGTCTCATTGATTTTAGCATGCATGACCATAAGACATTGCATGTTTTGCACGAAAAAATTATCCAAATCAACCATATAAATATTACCATGTTTATGCCCAATGAATCTAGTGTTATCATCAAAAGGGCTAATTATAATGTACATAGATGATTCAAAAACTACTTTGTAATCTTACATAATTGACTAATACTTAAAAGGTTATGCTTAAGACTATCTACAAGTAAAATATTTTCAATGCAAGTGGAGGGAGTGATACCAATGTTACCAATATCGATGATCTTTTCTTTGCCATTATCTCCAAAGATGACCATCCTTCCATTTTTGACTTCCAATATGATGAATTGAGATTCATCACCAGTCATGTATTTTGAGCATCCACTATCAAGATACCACTTTCATTTTGTTGCTTGGGATGCAAGACACATCTGCACACATAAAATCATGTTTTAACCTTAGGTAACCAAGCTAACTTGGATCCTTTGGGGTTAGTCACAATGGTTTCTTTTAGAATCCATATTTTTTTAATATTTCTATCATCAAATTTATTTGATAAACATGTATAAGCTTTGTGCTCTACCTTGTCACATTTAAAACAAGTGATATTTGACAATTTTGATGCATTGACAAAAATATTTTTCAAAAACTTTTATTTTCTTAGAGTGTAATAGCCAAGTCCGATTTTATCATATGTAGCTTTTTGACTATCAATAATCATTTAAAGTTTGTTTAAACTTAATGTAAATCTATCAACTATAGAATTTAACTTAGTTACCTCTTCTTTTAGATCTTGATTTTCTTTTACAAGAATTTCATTTTGACTAGAAAGTTCATCCTTTTCTTTTATTAGAGACTGATTTTTTAGTTCTAATTCTTTATTTTTCTTATCAACTTCTTCATTTTCCTTAGTTAATACATAGTTTCTTGATTTCAGATTTTTATTTTTAGTACCTAATTCTTATAGATCATTTAAAAGTTCATGAAAAGCTTCTAACTGTTCATCATAAGTAAATTTCAGTTGAGTTTTGGATGATACCTCAGTTTCATGTGCCATAAGGCACAGATTGACTTCTTCATGAGATTCTTCATCAGTGGTGGAGTCATCACTATCACTCCATATATCTATCATGGCCTTCTTCTTCTTGAACTTCTGTTGGCCTTTCTTGAGCTGGGGGCATTCTGATCTGAAATAACCCAGCTTCTTGCATTCATAGCAGATGATAAGCTGTTCTTTTTTCTTTTCTTTGCTTGGCTCCCCCTTGACTAGTGGTCTTCTCCTTGTCCCTTATCTTTTTCTTCTCATGAAGTGTCTAAACTTTT